>NC_133324.1:946438387-946603387 GCF_042186555.1 Aquarana catesbeiana | reverse complement strand
AGAACGGTATCATTAGCAGTAATCAGCATGGATTCATGAAGAATCGTTCTTGCCAAACCAATCTATTAACCTTCTATGAGGAGGTGAGTTGCCATCTAAATAAAGGAAGGCCCGTAGACGTGGTGTATCTGGATTTTGCAAAAGCATTTGACACAGTTCCCCATAAACGTTTACTGTACAAAATAAGGTCCCTTGGCATGGACCATAGGGTGAGTACATGGATTGAAAACTGGCTACAAGGGCGAGTTCAGAGGGTGGTGATAAATGGGGATTACTCAGAATGGTCAGGGGTGGGTAGTGGGGTTCCCCAGGGTTCTGTGCTGGGACCAATCCTATTTAATTTGTTCATAAACGATCTGGAGGATGGGATAAACAGTTCAATCTCTGTATTTGCAGACGATACTAAGCTAAGCAGGGCAATAACTTCTCCGCAGGATGTGGAAACCTTGCAAAAAGACCTGACCAAATTAATGGGGTGGGCGACTACATGGCAAATGAGGTTCAATGTAGAAAAATGTAAAATAATGCATTTGGGTGGCAAAAATATGAATGCAATCTATACACTGGGGGGAGAACCTCTAGGGGAATCTAGGATGGAAAAGGACTTGGGGGTCTTAGTAGATGATAGGCTCAGCAATGGCATGCAATGCCAAGCTGCTGCTAACAAAGCAAACAGAATATTGGCATGCATTAAAAGGGGGATCAACTCCAGAGATAAAACGATAATTCTCCCACTCTACAAGGCTCTGGTCCGGCCGCACCTGGAGTATGCTGTCCAGTTCTGGGCACCAGTCCTCAGGAAGGATGTACTGGAAATGGAGCGAGTACAAAGAAGGGCAACAAAGCTAATAAAGGGTCTGGAGGATCTTAGTTATGAGGAAAGGTTGCGAGCACTGAACTTATTCTCTCTGGAGCAGAGACACTTGAGAGGGGATATGATTTCAATTTACAAATACCGTACTGGTGACCCCACAACAGGGATAAAACTTTTTCACAGAAGAGAGTTTAAAAAGACTCGTGGCCACTCATTAAAATTAGAAGAAAAGAGGTTTAACCTTAAACTACATAGAGGGTTCTTTACTGTAAGAGCGGCAAGGATGTGGAATTCCCTTCCACAGGCGGTGGTCTCAGCGGGGAGCATTGATAGCTTCAAGAAACTATTAGATAAGCACCTGAATGACCGCAACATGCAGGGATATGTAATGTAATACTGACACATAATCACACACATAGGTTGGACTTGATGGACTTGTATCTTTTTTCAACCTTACCTACTATGTAACTATGTAACATATACTCTGCATTTAGCATAGATCATATATTCAGTGTTTACTCGATATTCAGTATATATATCAAGTGTCTACAGTTTCTACTACACTTCTGGTGGTGTACACAGTATCTAATACAGTGTAGTGTGGTGTTGCAAAACAAAAAATACATCATGTCCAGAAGGCCACCAAGGAGAGGCAGATGCTCACAGACCACTAAAAGAGGCATCCTCTGCAGGTGGCTGTGGGACACGCTTGTCCTATTTTTTTCTGCTGCTCGCCGTGTTATTGAGCCACAACATGCAGAAGAGTTGGTGGAGTGGATAACAAAGCCACCCTCATCCTCCTCATCCTCTGTCACCCAGGCTCAGAGTAGTTTGCCTTCCAACTCAGCTGCCAAAGCGGCCTATTCCACCGGCTCCTTGTCCACAGTCACTCCTTCTGTAGCCCCACCATAATGCACGGAGGAGTCCCCAGTAGTATTCGACTACAGTGTCGGGTACTTTCTGCTGGAGGATGTGCAGTGATTTGATGGCTCCAATGTTGGTTCCAGGGTTGAGAAAGGGAGTAACATGAGCCTAGAGAGAGGGGGTGCCACAGAAGGACAAGAAACTGGCAGTCATGTTCCCCCAGCTGCAGCATACTGCCAAATTTACTCCAGTGACGAGGAGGGAGGGGATGATGAGGTCACTGACTCTACTTGGGTGCCTGAGAGGAGAGGAGGATGCACAAGTCCAATGAGGAAGGGTGTCCTCTAGGGGGCAGCCACCCCTATTTCATCACACCGCAAAGCTCCGCAGGTGCAGGGCGCAGGTGACTCCCGGCTGACTTTTAAAAGTTACTTGGTGTGGGTTTGACACGTGTGCAGCAGATCGCACTGTGCCGTTTGCAACCTATTTCTGAAGCGGATCAAGCGTAGCCAGAAAAGCAGCCGCTTGGGCACCACATGCTTGACCAGACATATGACAATCTGCCATGCAGTCTGTTGGCAACAGCACTTTAAAGACCTACATTAAAGAAAAAGGCGGACTTCTCCTTGCTCCTCATCTGGGATCTCCAACCCTACTATACCTCAGTCCTCTCAAAAATCTGCACTGAGAGGAATAAAGGTATAGCAATAGGTGTCCCAAGTACTTGCAGCCAATCTGCTAGCAGTATACCACCAATTGATGATTTTAGCAGGCAAATTTCCCTACCCCAGTTGCTAAACCGCCAAAAGAAATTCGATCCCAGCCATCCACATGCTCAACGTCTAAATGCTAGCTTGGCCAATTTGCTGGCACTGCAACTGCTGCCTTTTCAGCTTATAGACTCTGCCCCCTTTCGTGAGTTTGTGGAATGTGCTGTACCTCAGTGGCAGGTTCTAAAATGCCATTTCTTTTCACGGAAAGCCCATTCCAGCTCTCTACCGGCATGTGGAAGGCAATGTTTTGGCCTCGTTGGACAGGACGGTCAGCAGTAAGGTTCATATTACCGCTGACTCATGGTCCAGCAGGCATGGGCAGGGACATTACCTTTGCTTCATGGCACACTGGGTAACTCTGCTGGCAGTTGGGAAGGATGCAGGACAGGGTTCAGTATTGTTGGAGCTTGTTCCGCCACCACGTCTCCAAAATGCTAGTAGTGATTCTGCCACAGCTCTCTCCTCCACCACCTATTCTTCTTCTATGCCCTCTTATGCAGATTTGTCCTCTGAGCCAGCGGTGCTCCGTAAGCGTTCAAGGGGCTATGCAAGCAGTCAGGCTAAAAGATGCCATGCGGTGCTTGAGTTGGTCTGCTTAGGGGACAGGAGCCACACTGGCGCAGAGATTCTGTCAGCTCTGCAGGGGCAGGCTCAGAGGTGGTTGACGCCACGCCAGCTTCAGCCAGGAATGGTTGTATGTGACAATGGCACCAACCATCTCTCCGCCCTCCGACAGGGACCCATGTTCCATGTTTGGCACACGTCCTGAATTTGCTGGTGCAGCGGTTCTTAAGCAGGTATCCAGGATTACAGGATCTCCTGAGGCAGGCCAGAAAAGTCTGTGGCAATTTCTGCCAGTCATACAATGGCAGTGCTTGGCTGGCTGACATTCAAAGGGAATGCAACCTGCCCACCAACCGCCTCATTTGTGACATGCCCACCAGGTGGAACTCAACGTTGGCAGTGCTGCAGCGGCTGCACACACAGCAGAGGGCCATCAATGAGTACCTGTGCGAGTATAGCAGCAGGATTTATCGGCATATAGCATGCAATTTTTTCCCCTTAAAAATCAGGGGAAAATCGTGGGTGCTGTTATACGCCGATCCCCGCTGTCTCTGAGGGGAAGAGGAGCAAGAGCCGCCGAAATAGACCGAGCCGAGTGTACTGTGTACTCGGCTAGGCTCGGAGTCACGCCCAGTCCCACCTCCTAGCCTTTATGTCCCGCCATTGGACCGGTGTTGTGTCCATCATAGGAGCCGGGCCAAGGGGCGGTATGGGGCGGGACTGGGCGGGACTGCGAGATGAGCTGAGAGGAGCTGAATACACAGGACATCCAGCTCTGTCTATCTCGGTGGCGCTAAAATTTTTAAACCGATCATGCTGCAATTTTGGGCAAGCTGCAGATGGACACTGGTCAAGGCTGCAGATGGACACTGGTCAAGGCTGCAGATGGACACTGATATGGCTGCATTAATGGGCATTTAAAATGTAAGTTTTTTTCCCTTAAACTTCCCTCCTAAACTTGGGGTGCGTGTTATACGCCGATAGATACGGTACTTAATAATTTTATTGGGAGATATTTATACATTGGTAAGAATTCCCCATAGATTAACAAACTCAGGAAATTATTGTGGTATGTTACTGATTGTCTGAACAAAGTTCATATTTTTACTGTAAGGTTGGAGGCACTGCGCAAAACACTAACATTTTATGTAATTCAAATTCCCCATATGTATTATTAAGATTCCATACCACACTCACAACATGATAAAACTGATTGAATTTGCTATGGATGTGGGATCCCTTGAAGACTGCCTATGCTGACTATCCTATTCCTCCTCAATCTTGATGATGCTAGCTTCTAACAATATTTTTGGTTTAGGGCACCACCACCACCCAAGGCCCAATTCTTCTGCCCCTGTTTAACAGGGGCATGTAACTTACATTTTTGAATGTAATATTTCACAACAGGGCCCGTTCCTGCGCCCAACAAGAGTAACTGAGGGCTTACAGTGTTTTGGTACCACCAACACCTAAGGCCCAATTTTCTGCAGAGTATATAGGGCAGGCCGTATAGTATATATACTGCTGGTCAGAGTATATAGTGCCCCACACCATCTTTTTAATTTTGGTGCGGGGTTCCCCTTAATATCCATACCAGACCTGAAGGAACATTTTCATTTTTTTCTTTATTTATTATGGTCAGAAATGATATATATATAATTCAAAAAAATTTTTTTTGTAAGGAAAATATAAAATATTGCAGATATGATCAGTAACACAATACCTGGTCGGGGTTCCCGGTCTTTATGTCTGCCTCAGATATTCCCAAGACAGCAGAGATTTCGGGGGTCAGTTTCCAGGATCCGTCCGCGTTCTGCACGGTGATCAGCCTCACAAGAGCGGGGGTCTCCTTTTGGACAGGGGATGAGGGTATGATCTCTTCATCTTCAACTAGAACAATAATAATAAAAAAAAAATAAAAATATATATATATATATATATATATATATATATATATATATATATATATATATATATATATATATATATATATATATATATATATATATATATATATATATATATATATTACACACACACACACACACGATTACCACTGTTACTATCTGGTGGCTGCAACCATTTTTTTTCAGGTTGTTTTTCCTTTATTATGAACTGGTGATCCTGCCAGTAACAGGCTCCCTGTCCTAGGGTGACAACGCTCACTGTACTGCACCTATGAAGGAGCAGACTTGTCACCCTAGGTTTGTCATCCCTGATTTGAACTACAAACTACCCCCCTGCTTCATTTCTGTTACAGTGGGGAAGGTGTTTTCTAGTCCAGAGAAGTGAAACAGGAAGAACCAATAATGCTGCTTGATAAGCAGAGCAGAGATTACAGAAATAGATCAGCTCACTGGATTTCTGGCAGAATCACACTGTGTTTTTTGCACTTATTGAACAGATATAAGAAAACGTTTTCAATGGAATATTTAAAGCGTAACTCCACTTTTGTTGAGAAAAAAACATTCTGGGTGATTTATGTACATTATAAGGATTTTAACAAACTTTGTTGCAGATTCCTACCTTTTGTTATTCTGAAGAAATCCCTGTGTGTTTGTCTGCGTCCATGTGGGAGTGAGTCTAATGGGAGTGGTTTAATAATTATCAATCAGCTGTGCACCTGCAGTCACTAATGAGGAAAGCTGCTGGGCCTGCATCCCTTTAGACTTGATTTCCTATTGGAAGTATCTCACCCAAAATTATTATTATTTTTTTTTTTTTTTTCAAACTTAGTTTTATTGTATGTTTTTCAAAGTAAAAATGAAATTTTTGTTGCAGTGGATGAAATCTGGCTTGAAATCTGAAATCTTGAAATCTGACTTGTATCTTAGTGTAGACTTCTGGGAAAATCAGTGAGCAAATCACACCTGATCATTCCCCAGGGAGGCAGAACGGGCATCTGTCTATGTAAGCAAGGCAGATCGCCGTTCTGACAGAGAAGAACACATTGATCTTGTGTGTTCTGCTAAGCAGGAACACAGATCTCTGTGTTCATCCAATCAGTCCATCCCCCACACAGTTGAAAAGCACCCCCTAGGAGCACATTTAACCTTTTGTTCGCCCCTGATGGTAACCCCTTCCCTGCCAGTGTCATTAGTACAGTAACAGCGCACATTTTTAACACTGATCACTGTAATAATGTCACTGGTTCCCAAAAAAGTGTCAAAAGTGTCAGATAGGTGTCTGATTTGTCTGCCACAATGTTGCAGTCCTGCAAAAAATCGCTGATTGCCACCATTACTATTAAAAAAAGAAAAAAAAATGGCATAAAAATATCCCATCGTTTGTAGACGCGATAACTTTTGCGCAAACCAATCAATATACGCTTATTGCAATTTTTTTTTTACCAAAAACATGTAACAGAATACATATTGGCCTAAATTGATGAAGAAATCAGATTTTTTACATTTGTTTTATTGGATAGGTTTCATGACAGAAAGTAAAAAAAAATGTTTTGTTTTTTTTTTTATAATTGTCGGCCTTTTTTTATTTATAACACAAAAAATAAAAACTGCAGGGGTGATTAATTACCACCAAAAGAAAGATTGATTTGTGGGAAAAAAGTACATAAATTTTATTTGTGTACAGCGTTGCACGACTGACAATTGTCAGTTAAAGTAACACAGTGCTGTATTGCAAAAAATGGCCTTGTCATGAAGGGGGGGGGACCTAGTCCCTGGTGATCCTGCCATGAAGGCCTTTGTTCAGGCACTTCCTGTTGTAGAGCTCTGTCCCTTTTTCCCCAATTGTGCTCCTGCCTTGTCACCCATTTGGCACGGTCAGAGATCAGAGACGGTTAGGGAAAAGCCAAATGGATAAGCCGAAAGCCAGCTCACAGCATGGGACCTTAAAGGTTATCTCAACCCCGGTAAAATTCAACCCCGCTTCCATTCTAGGGCAGGTCCCAACATAAATATTTTTCTTTTAACTTTGTGAAAAAACAGCTTTAACCATTTAAGCCCCGGACCATTTGGCTGGACCAGAGCACTTTTTTGCGATTCGGCATTGCGTCGCTTTAACTGACAATTGGTCGTGCGACTTTGCTCCCAAACAAAACTGACATCCTTTTTTTTCCCACAAATAGAGCTTTCTTTTGGTGGTATTTGATCACCTCTGCGTTTTTTTTTTTTTTTGCGCTATAAACAAAAAAAATCGTCAATTTTGAAAAAAACACATTATTTTTTACTTTTATGCTATAATAAATATCCCCCAAAAATATATAAAAAAATATTTTTTTTCCTCAGTTTAGGCCGATACGTATTCTTCTACATATTTTTAGTAAAAAAAAAAAAATCGCAATAAGCGTATATTGATTGGTTTACGCAAAAGTTATAGTGTTTACAAAATGGGGGATAGTTTTATGTAATTTTTATGAATAATTTTTTTTTATTAGTAATGGCGGCGATCAGCGATTTTTATCGTGACTGCGACATTATGGCAGACAGATCGGACACTTTTGGTGCGATTTTGGGACCATTCACATTTATACAGCGATCAGTGCAATTAAAATTGCATTGATTACTGTGTAAATGTGACTGGCAGTGAAGGGGTTAACCACTAGGTGGCGCTGAAGGGGTTAAGTGTGTCCTAGGGAGTGATTCTAACTGTGGGGGGGAGGGGCTGTGTGTGACGCGACACTGATCACCGCTCCCGATTACAGGGACCTGTGATCAGTGACAGTGTTACTAGGCAGAACGGGGAAATGCTTGTTTACATTAGCATTTCCCCGTTCTTCCTCTCAGTGAGACGATCGCGGGTATCCCCGCAGACATTGAGTCCGAGGGACCCGCAATCACGCTCACGGAGCTCCCAGTGGGCACGCACCTGCAAGCCGCCTCTTAAAGGACAACATACAGGTACGTGACTCTGCCTGTATGTGCCCTTCTGCCGCAGTATATCTGCGTGAGGTGGTCGGGAAGCGGTTAAAGTGGTATTAAAGATTCAATTTTTTTTAAAACAACAAACATGTTATACTTACCTGCTCTGTGTAATGGTTTTGCACAGAGCAGACCCGATCCTCTTCTTTTCAGGTCCCCTGCCGGAGCTCCTGGCTCCTCCCCCTAAGGCAGTGCTCCCAGAGAAAGCTGCTTGCTCTGGGGGCACCGCTGCATGCTCGCTCCCGAGCCGTCACTCTATGCGTTCAGAAAACACATAGAGCCATGGTTTGGCCCCCTCCTCCCACCCCGCTATCTCTCCTCATTGGCTCACTGGCTGTGATTGACAGCAACGGGAGCCCATTGGCTCAGCCAATGAGGAGGGAGAGACCCAGGACAGCTGAGGCTCTCATGAACATCACTGGATCAGAGGGAGCTTAGATAAGGATGGGGGGCGCTGCACACAGACTTTTTTTTTTTTTTTTTTTTTTTCCTTCATGCATAGAATGCATAAAGGTAAAAAAAGTTCAGCCTTTAGAATAACTTTAATTATTCTCTGTGACATTGACACCAGACTTGTTCATTTCTTGCAGGCAGCTCAGTTCCTATTGATGCAGATACACCAGTACCGGGACAGGGTCGTCCAGGGCAAGGATCTGAAACTGCGTCCCCCTCCCCCACTGTTACTACATGCCGTAGAATGGGTCAACCACCCTGTGTTTATTCTTTGTTCCCTTACTTCACTGCTCCTGGGGCAGCCACCCCTCCTGTCCACCCCTTGTCCCAGCCCTGAGATACCCCCCATCTACATTTCCCTATACATTGTGGGGGCAGGCTCTTGGGAGTAGAGGCAATGGTATTGTTTTACTTGAATGAAATGTATGCATCTGGGCAGGGGTGGAGAAGGGCATGGATGGGTGAAGATCTGTTGTTCAGCAAGACAGAACAAAGGGGAGGCCTGACTGTGGAATTCAGTGTGGTCCACTCAAAACAGGAAGTTAGGAGCTCACTGGATTTCTGGCAGATCAACTGGTATTTTTCTGTACTGGAAGGATTTACCGTATTTATCGGCGTATAACACGCACCCCAATTTAGGAGGGAAGTTGAAGGGAAAAAAAAAACCTACATTTAAACGCCCATCATTGTAGCCTTGCCGGTGCAGCCTTCCCCGGTGCAGCATTCCCCAGTGCAGCCTTCCCCAGTGATCCCAGCCATTCTGGGCTTCAAAATCGCCGATCGCGATTTGAAAATGGCGCCGCCGGCGCCGAAATACACAGAGCCGGTCCTCGGCTCTTTCCGGTGGCTGTCGTTCACTTTCGGCTCCACTCGTAGTCCCGAGCGGAGCTATCCGAACCTAGCCGAGTAGGTTCGGATAGCTCCGCTCGGGACTACGAGTGGAGCCGAAAATGAACGACAGCCGCCGGAAAGAGCCGAGGACCGTCTCTGTGTATTTCGGCGGCGCCATTTTCAAATCGCGGTCGGCGATTTTGAAAATGTGACAGGTCGGGATCGCAGGGGATCGGCGTATAACACGCACCTGCGATTTTTCCCCTGGTTTTAAGGGGGAAAAAAGTGCGTGTTATACGCCGATAAATACGGTATATGGACAAAACCTGGGGACATGTACATGTAATGCAGAGATATTTTTTTATTGCTTGACATAAGCTTTAAACATGACAGGAAAATAAGGATGACTGTTCCTACCATCTTCATAAGCCATGCGATCGCATTCAGAATCTGATGTATCAGGACTACATGATCCTCAAACAGAACAGAAAGAAAACTAAAATGAGTATTTTTATTTTCCCCTTTTACCTTCAATCTATGACAGACTTCCCTACTTTTTTCCTATATACTGTACCCAATAAATTTCCCAATGTCACATGTCCTGGAGACGAGACAGCTATTGATCTTTTGAGAGGCCTCCCCAAATCATTCATTCATGACCATCAGCTGCCAATTCTAAAATCCGCCATATCGGTTTGGAATGGGGTTAAATGCCTAGTCTAATTGTCAGCACACCTTGACCCAACCCTCCCTCCCCCAATGGGGTAAGACCTATTATTTTCCCCTTTTCCACACATTTTGTTTAACCCCTACCTTACTAAAGCCTAGCTAGTCAAACCCCAGTCATGTAGGCCTTCCGCTTATGCTGCGCCTGCAGCAGCTCTTGGCCTGTGACTTTTTATAAATAAGAATTAGCCATCGGTCTTTTGCTCATGAAGGGAGTCTCAAAATTCTGCCAATAAAAGGTTTTTTAGGTTGGAAATATCACAGGGTACCCGAACAACGGTGCCAACTTCAAGAACACATGACTAGTCCCGCTGCAGTGTACAATCACTTACTTTGTGCTTTACGTCTCTTAGATGACCGTCCACCTGTATATTAAAGAAAGGCTTTATCAAGAAGGAAAATCACTTAAACACTACACATTTACATTGTGGGGGCAGACTCTTGGGAGTAGAGGCAATGGTATTGTTTTACTTGGAAGGAAATGAATGTATGCATCTGGGCAGTGGTGGAGAAGGGCATGGATGGGTGAAAATCTGTTGTTCAGCAAGACAGAACAAGGGGAGGGCTGACTGTGGATTTCAGTGTTGTCCGCCCAAAACAGGAAGTTAGGAGCTCACTGGATTTCTGGCAGATCAACTGGTATTTTTTCTGTACTGGAACCTGGGGACATGTACATGTAATGCAGAGATATTTTTTTATTGCTTGACAAAAACTTTAAACATGACTGGAAAATAAGGATGACTGTTCCTACCTACTTTGTAATCCCCGTCATCGCAATCAACATCTGATGTCTGAGACATACATAATGCTAAAACAGAACAGAAAGAAAACTAAAATGAGTATTTTTTTTTTTTTTTTTTTCCCCACTTGCCAATCAGCCACAGTACATATACTGCGGCAGGTTGGTTCTATTGCGTGAAACTACATACCTGTACATCATTTCGTGCAATAGAGTGCTGGGGCACACACTGATAAAGGGGGAGCCGATCAGCAGCAAAGTCCGCCGGGACCCGCTGATCGTTCCCCAGAGAGGCAGAACGGGCATCTGTCTATGTAAACAAAGCAGATCGCCGTCCTGACAGGGAAGAACAAATTGATCTTGTGTGTTCTGCTAAGCAAGAACACAGATCTCTGTGTTCATACAATCAGTCCATCCCCCACACAGTTAAAAAGCACCCCCTAGGAGCACACTTAACCTTTTGTTCGCCCCTGATGTTAACCCCTTCCCTGCCAGTGTCATTAGTACAGTAACCGTGCACATTTTTAGCACTGATCACTGTAATAATGTCACTGGTTCCCAAAAAAGTGTCAAAAGTGTTAGATAGGTGTCTGATTTATCAGATGCCGCAATGGCGCAGTCCCATTGAAAATTGCTGATCGCCACCATTACTAATAAAAAAATATGCCATAAACATATCCCATAGTTTGTAGACATGATAGCTTTGGCGCAAACCAATCAATATACGCTTATTGGGATTTTTTTTTTCACCAAAAACATGTAGCAGAATACATATTGGCCTAAATTGATGAAGAAATCCGATTTTTTTTTTTTTTTTTTTTTTTACATTTTTTTTATTGGATAGGTTTCATGACAGAAAGTAAAAAAAAATGGTTATTTTTTTTTTTTAATTGTCTGTCTTTTTTTGTTTATAACGCAAAAAATAAAAACCGCAGAGGTGATCAATTACCACCAAAAGAAATCACTATTTGTGGGAAAAAGGGACACAAATTTTATTTGTGTACAGCGTCGCATGACTGTGCAATTGTCAGTTAAAGTAACACAGTGCTGTATCGTAAAAAAATGGCCTGGTCATGAAGGGGGGGTGAAATCTTCCGTGGCTCAAGTGATTAACATGTTAATGTCATTTCAAAAGCTGTTTTTAATATATTTTTACATCTCAGGCTTTCGTTATAATAATCCCTGGTGATCCTGCCATGAAGGTCTTTGTTCAGGCACTTCCTATTGTAGGGCTCTGTCCCTTTCTCCCAATTGTGCTCCTGCCTTGTCACCCATTTAGCGAGATCGGAGACGGTTAGGGAAAAGCCAAATGGATAAGCCGAAAGCCAGCTCACAGCATGGGACCTTAACCAATTCAGCCCCGGAAGATTTGGCTGCTGAATGACGGGGCAATTTTTTTGCCATCCGGCACTGCGTCACTTTAACTGACAATTGCAAGGTCGTGCGACATTGTACCCAAACAAAATTGACGTTCTTTTTTTTCCCCACAAATAGAGCCTTTTTTTGGTAGTATTTGATCACCTCTGCGGTTTTTATTTTTTGCTCTAAAAAAAAAAGAGCGACAATTTTGAAAAAAAGCAATATTTTTGCTATAATAAATATCCCCCAAAAATATATAAAAAAAAACAAATTTTTTCCTCAGTTTAGGCCAATATGTATTCTTCTAGATATTTTTAGTAAAAAAAATTGCAATAAGCGTATATTGATTGGTTTGCACAAAAGTTATAGCGTCTACAAAATAGGGGATACTTTTATGGCATTTGTATTATTAATTTTTTTTATTAGTAATGGCAGCGATCTGCGATTTTTATCATGACTGCGACATTATGGCGGACACATCGGACACTTTTTGGGACCATTGGCATTTATACAGCGATCAGTGCTATAAAAATGCACTGATTACTGTGTAAGTGACACTGGCAGGTAGGGGGTTAACCACTAGGGGGCGATGAAGGGGTTAAGTGTGTCCTAGGGAGTGATTCTAACTGTGGGGGGGAGGAGCTACCTAGGACATGACAACGATCACTGCTCCCAATCACAGGGAGCAGTAGATCTCTGTCATTACACAAGGCAGAACGGAGAAATGTCATGTTTACATAGGCATCTCACCGTTCTACCTCTCCACACCGCAATCGCGGGCCGCCGGAGAATATCGAGTTCCCGGGATCTGCGGGGACGCTCCCGTGGCATGCGGCGGGCGCCTGAAAGGCGACAAATTTAAAGGGACGTACCTGTACGCCCATTTGCCTGCCTGTACCATTCTGCCGACGTACATCTGTGTGTGCCGGTTGGCAAGCGGTTAAAGGTTGTCTCCAAGCATTTCCAAAATTCAACCCCGCTTCCATTCTAGGGCAGGTCCCAACATTCATATTATTCTTTTAACTTTAAAAAAAAAGCTTTAAATTGGTATTAAAGATTAAATTTTTTTTAAAACAACAAGCATGTTATACTTACCTGCTCTGTGTAATGGTTTTGCACAGAGCAGACCCAATCCTCTCCTTTTCAGGTCCCCCACCGGCACTCCTGGCTCCTCCCCCTCAAGCAGTGCCCCCAGAGAAAGCTGCTCACTCTGGGGGCACTGCTGCACGCTTGCTCCTAAGCCATTGCTCTATGCGTTCGGCCCCGTCCTCCCACCCCGCTCTCTCCTCATTGGCTCACTGGCTGTGATTGACAGCAGCGACCCTGCTGGGGCAGCCACCCTTCCTGCTTACCTCTTGTCCCAGCCTTGAGACACCCCCCCCCCCCAAGATCTACATTTCTCTATACATTGTGGGGGCAGGCTCTTGGGAGTAGAGGCAATGGTATTGTTTTACTTGGAAGGAAATTAATGTATGCATCTGGGCAGGGGTGGAGAAGGACATGGATGGATGAAGATCTATTGTTCAGCAAGATAGAACAAGGGGAGGGCTGACTGTGGATTTCAGTGTTGTCTGCCCAAAACAGGAAGTTAGGAGCTCACTGGATTTCTGGCAGATGTACTGGAACCTGGGGACATGTACATGTAATGCAGAGATATTTTTTTTTATTGCTTGACATACACTTTAAACATGACTGGAAAATAAGGATGACTGTTCCTACCATGTTCGTAAATCATGTCATCGCGATCAAAATCTGATGTCTGAGGCATACAAAATCCTAAAACAGAACAGAAAGAAAACAAAAATTAGTATTTTTTACCACTTGCCGACCAGCCACAATACATATACTGCGGCAGGTTGGTTCCATTGCGTGAAACTACGTACCTGTACATAATTTCGTGCAATAGAGTGCTGGGACGCACGCTGATTGGCCAGAGAGGGAGCCAATCAGCAGCGATGTCCACTGGGACCCGTTGATCGTTCCCCAGAGAGGCAGAACGGCATCTGTCTATGTAAACAAAGCAGATCACCGTCCTGACAAGGAAGAACACATTGATCTTGTGTTTCTGCTAAGCAGGAACACAGTTCTCTGTGTTCATCCAATCAGTCCATCCTCCACACAGTTAAAAAGCACCCCCTAGAAGCACACTTAACCTTTTATTCGCCCCTAATGGTTAATCCCTTCCTTGCCAGTGTCATTAGTATAGTAACCGTGCATATTTTTAGCACTGATCATGAAAGTGTCAAAAGTGTCAGGTGTCTAATTTGTCTGCCGCAACGTCGCAGTCCCACTGAAAATCGCTGATCACCACCATTACTAGTAAAAAAAGAAAAAAAAATGCCATAAACATATCCCATATTTTGTAGACGCAATAACTTTTGCGCAAACCAATCAATATATGCTTATTGGGATTTTTTTTATACCAAAAACATGTAGCAGAATACATATTGGCCTGAATTGATGAAGAAATCAGATTTTTTAAATTTTTTTATTGGATAGGTTTCATGACAGAAAGTTAAAAAAAATGGTTATTTTTTTTTAATTGTCGGTCTTTTTTTGTTTAACGCAAAAAATAAAAACCACAGAGGTGATCAATTACCACCAAAATAAAGCTTGACTTGTGGGAAAAAGGGACACAAATTTTATTTGGGTACAGCGTCGCACAACTGCGCAATTGTATCGCAAAAAACGGCCTGGTCATGAGGGGGGGGGGGTTAAACCTTCCATGGCTAAAGTAGTTAACATGTTAATGTAATTTCAAAAGTTGTTTTTAATATTTTTATCATTTATTTTTTCATCTCAGGCTTTCATTATAATAATCCCTGGTTATCCTGCCATGAAGGTCTTTGTTCAGGCACTTCCTATTGTAGGGCTCTGTCCCTTTTTCCCAATTGTGCTTCTGCCTTGTCACCCATTTAGAACGCTCAGGGATCAGAGAGGGTTAGGGAAAAGCCAAATGGATGAGCCGAAAGGTAGCTCACAGCATGGGACCTTAACCACTTCAGCCGGAAGATTTAGCTGCTGAATGACCGGGCCATTGTTTGCGATTCGGCACTGCGTCGCTTTAACTGACAATTGCTCAGTCGTGCGAGGTTGTACCCAAACAAAATGAATGTCCTTTTTTTCCCCACAAATATCTTTTGGTGGTATTTGATCACCTCTGCGGTTTTTATTTTTTGCGCTATAAACAAAAAATGAGCGACAATTTAGAAAAGAAAGCAATATTTTTTACTTTTTGCTATAATATCCCCAAAAATATATATAAAAAAACAATTTTTTTCCTCAGTTTAGGCCGATATGTATTCTTCTACATATTTTTGGTAAAAAAAATTGCAATAAGCATATATTGATTGGTTTGCGCAAAAGTGCGTAAGGGTGTAGAAAACTCAGTTTCCCCCAGTACATGACTGAACTGAACAGCCCTAACATACCTGCGAATGGCGGGAAGCCAGGGACAGAGATCCAACATGGCCACTCCGACAGCACCTGTGGAGGAAGCCTCTCTGTCATTCCCTGGTAATCCTGAGGTTACGGCGGCCATCATGGCCTGCCAGACAGCGCTAACAGGGAAGTTGGAGGCAGTACAAATGGACACTGGCCTAATTAGGCAGGGCCTAGACCAAATCCATGCTCGGATGGTGGCTGCGGAACAAAGGGTCAACCGCGTGGAAGACACGATGGAGGAGAACAGCTTGGCGATCCGTACTTTACAGACGAAGGGAAGGCTCTGGAGTACCGTGCGGAGGACGCCGAAAACAGGAGCAGAAGAAATAACCTCCACATCGTAGGTCTCCCGATCCCTGCTACCTGCAACCCAGCTCTCTCCTTACTTTGTGGTGGAGAGGGCGCACAGGGTGCCTACTCAGCGTGGACTGCCAGGCTCCCCTCCCCGTACCATGATCCTGAGGCTCCTCAACTTCAGAGACCGGGACGAGCTTCTACGCGCTGCATGAGGAGTGAAAGAGTTCTCCTATCAGAACTGTTCCTGGATTACACCGTTGAAACGCAGAAACAATGACGATCTTTTGATGGAGTCAAGGCAGCCATGAGGGCGAAGGCATTAAATATAGCGTCCTCTTCCCAGCAAAACTGCGGGTGGTGGACGGCGAAGCGATTCGGTTCTTCACCAATCCCAGAGATGCCGCATCGTGGCTGGATTCATTACCACCAACACACCGAGAGTGGATGGCCCCTCTATTGGGGATAGCGGTCGCCCCTCTGAAGTTGCTGGGGGGAGGGGGGGTGGCTGCCTATTCCTGCCTGCTGAGTACACGTCCCCTGCATTAGTTATCTCCGAGGAGATTGGGTTTGGGGATCTATGCATGACTCCAGTTTGGGGGGGTCTGTGGGGTGGGGGGGGTGGTCGGACGTTGATGGCCTTTTTTTGTGGTGTTTTGCTTTGTTTTTCACGGTTCCACACGTTTGATGGTGGCGTTCCCTATGCCATAAACTTTCTACCCTCTGGACATGGCTAATTTCACAGTCCTTTCATGGAATGTCCGAGGACTAAACTCGGCAATTAAGCGCTTCCTTGTGTTCACGTATCTCAAAAAATATAATCCCCACATTTTATATCTTGCAGGAGACCCACCTTGTGGGCTCCCGAATCCTTGGTCTCAAAAAGGGCATGGGGTAGCCATTACCATGCTACTTACTCTAGAGGAGTTAGCATTTTGATCAGTAAATCCCTCCCCTTTCAGCTTTTGCATATCAAGACGGAACCGGATGGAAGATATATAGTTCTACATGTTGAAATTGAAACTATGTGTTAGTTGGGTTATATCTACCACCGCCTGCTATCTCTCTCTTATATGAACTTATGCAGCATGTTATATCATATGATACGCAGAACGTTATTTTGATGGGGGACTTTAACCTGGCTCCATGCCCAACTCTGAATAGACTCCGACAACTGAGTAGACGGTCACCCGATCTTTTACAATGGGCCATGACCTTTGAGCTAGTTGATGCCTGGCGCCACTGTCATCCCACTGACAGGGAGTATACTTGTCACGTTTCTCCCGCATAGGCTTGGTGTTTTTAGCCAGGTTGTTGCTGCAGCGGATATCGAAAGTGCAAATACTCCCCAGGGGTATTTCGGATCATTCTCCCCTCATGATGACGGTGCTGCTAGGACCCCCAATTGGCCGGAGGTTGTGAAGGCTGCCTGGTCACTGGCTGGTGGACCCTAAGGTTCAGGAGGATATGCCTGAGGCAATCTGTAATTATTGGCTACAAAATGAAAATACAGCTGTCCCCGGACTAGTTTGGGATGCATTTAAGGGGTGGTTAAGAGGGGAATAAATCTCTCGAATTGCTAACAGCCAAAAACAGTCTGTGCGATCACTGGAGGACCTAGAGAGGGAACTTAAAATACAGGAGGATAATTATGTAGCTGACTCAACCCCGCTCAACTATGGCTCCTGGCAATATGCGCTTCGGACGGTTGAGCTATATAGAATTGAAATGACCAAGAAATTAATGCTTAGCACAAAGGGTATTTGAATATGGAGACAAAAACAGCAAACTATTGGCGTGGTTGTCTCGAGGGCAGATCTCCACTACACACATTGGAAGAATACGGGATGAGAGGGGGCTCCCCTGGTGGGTCCTGAAGAAATTAATCACCACTTTATGCAATACTATAAGACCTTATATTCCACTCGAGTAGATTATGGGATGGTAAAACTCGACACCTACTTGAATGGAGTTGAAGTCTGCCTACCCTGTCTCAAGAAGCTAGTGATCGTTTAGAACAGGAAATATCGTTGGAGGAGGTCCAGATTGCTATGTCTCAGTTGCAGTCTGGAAAACCCTCCGGGGCAGATGGAATCCCAGTCGAATTCTATTCCACATATCAAGAGCTTCTTGCCCCGAGGTTCACTCGGTTGCTGGGGGAACTTTCCCGAGGGGGCTCCCTCCCAGATTCAATGTCTGAGGCAGTGATTGTGCTGGTGCCCAAATCAGGTAAGGACCCCGAGGACTGTGCATCATACTGTCCAATTTCTTTAATTAATGCGGATGCAAAGCTATTGGCGAAAGTCTTAGCCAATCGGTTGACACAGGTCCTGGATGAGCTTATCCATGTAGACCATACTGGGTTCATGCCTGGGTAGGGCACTGAAATAAACTTGAGGCGCCTCTTTCTTAATATGTCTACTACACATGACAACATTGATTCCAGGGTCATTGCTTCACTGGATGCCGAAAAGGCGTTTGACTCTGTGGAGTGGGGTTACCGCTGGGAGGTGCTAGGCAGATATGGGTTCGGAGCTCAATTTTTGAAATGGCTCAAACTACTCTATCAGTCTCCTATGGCCTGTATTCGCACTAACGGAAGGATCACTGAGAGCTTTCGGCTACAGCGGGGCACACGCCAGGGCTGCCCCCTTTTCACCATTCCTTTTTGCTTTAGCATTGAAGCCGTTGGCCATCTTGCTCAGGGCATCCCAACGGGTGGTGGGGTTTGGCCCCTTGAAAGAAAAAGTGTCCCTCTATGCAGATGACACTCTGCTTTATCTGCAAGACATGGACTCCTCCTTGAGATCTGCTCTGGTTCTCTTTGATGA
This sequence comes from Aquarana catesbeiana, assembly GCF_042186555.1. NCBI lineage: Eukaryota > Metazoa > Chordata > Amphibia > Anura > Ranidae > Aquarana > Aquarana catesbeiana. The sequence continues at coordinate 946,584,815 of NC_133324.1, read as the reverse complement.
GTTTGGACGCTTCTCGGGGCTTCTAATTGGTCCAAATTGGTCCTTTTTCCTTTGGATAATACATCAAGAGACAGGGCGGCCCCTACCCCTTTGAAATGGGTTGATACCTTTAAATATTTAGGTGTCTACATTCACCGTGATCTTCACAAATTCTATGAGCTTAACGTAAGCCCTGTGCTGGAGCAGCTGAAAGCTAGATGTCTTACATTGAATCTGTTGGGACGCATTAACCTTTATAAAGATGGTTTTTCTCCCTAAGTTTAATTTATCTTTTTAGGAATTCCCCGATCTGGTTACGCAGTTCTTTCTTTTGAGACCTCGACAGATGTATTGGGACTTTTATCTGGGGGGGCTCCATGCTGCGGTTGGCTAGGTCCACCTTGTGTCTTCCGGTGCGGAGGGCTGGCGTTGCCTAATTTCCAGACATATTTTTGGGCAGCTATTTTGGTTTCAGTCCGCTGGTGGTTTGTCCGCTCAAGGTCCAACGCAGCGATGTGCCTGGAGGCGACCCTCCTGGGTTCGCTAAGTGAATTGGGGCACCTGGTATACCGGGGACCTGGGGCCTAGGCCAGCCTGCCACTCCCAACTAGGATGACTCTTATGCCCTGTACACACGGTCGGATTTTCCGACGAAAAATGTGCGATCGGAGCGTGTTGTCGGAAATTCCGACCGTGTGTGGGCTCCATCGGATTTTCCGACACACAAAGTTTGAGAGCAGGCTATAAAATTTTCTGACAACAAAATCCGATTGCGTCAATTCCGACCATGTGTGGCCAATTCCGACGCACAAAGTGCCACGCATGCTCAGAATAAATTCCGAGATGGAACAGCTCGGTCTGGTAAAATTAGCGTTCGGAATGGATATAGCACTTTCGTCAGGCTGCAATGTTTTAAATAGTTTAATGCAGCGCACTCTCTTCTTCTTTATGCTAGAAGAATGAGGTAGTTTTTCTGCTGATATTCACACAGACTTCTCACAAACTTCTTTCTTTATTATTTATCGTGATTTCATCAATATAATATTTGTATTTGTCACATCTGATTCCAATTATTTTTTGTTTTGTTTAGTTAGTATTTTTTTTCAAGCCTGATCTTTTTTTTTTTTTTTTTTTTAAACTCCAGAATATTTTTGGGTGTGTTTTGTGTGTCAAGTTTAATCTCAAGGAGGTTGCTTGATGTTGGTGTCTCTTGTTAATTTCACATTGTATTTTTGAAATGTACCTGCCTCCTCACAAACAAACTGTCCTTTTTGAAGGAAAACACACATAGGCGAGTATAATTGAAACAAAAATTGGTGGCCTGAGGAGTCCATATCTAAGGGAGTACAGTCTGGTCCAGAATTCCAAGAGATCCTGAACAGCTGCAGATGACATGTATGTTCCCAGGCTGTGGTCATACAAGAGCCTGCATCTTTTGTCAGATCAGACTGAACCCAGGGCCATCACACTCTGGTCTTCATTCCACGCTTCAATCCACGCTGTGGCTCTGGTGGTGGAGTTGTGGCAGGAGGAGGAAGAGGAGGATTGTCCAACTCACACAGGTGGGTTTTGTGTGTGATTTCCCCCCTCACCCCCTTAGTTAGTGTTTTGTAAAGAAGGTCCTCACACATGAGGCTTTGACCCTCCTGCATGCCCTGCAGTTTGGTGGCAGCCATGCAGGCAAAGACCTCTTCAGGAGTGGGGGTGGCTCTGAGGGATGCAGAAGCCTGAGTGCTGAATCCTGCACGTTACTCCCCTTCCTGGGTCTTTTGGTTGGAAGGCGGAGGGGAGGAACCTGCGATTCGGTCAGGCTCCTACTGGGCCCAGCTTTCTCCTGGCTTGCCACTTAGCCCCGCCTCCTCCTGGCTGCCACTAACCCCCACCTCCTCCTGGCTGCTACATTCCACAGCCTCCTCCTGTGCGCCACATTCCAGAGCCTCGTTCGGCTGAGGTCTTCCGCTGTATGAAAAAGGGACATCGTTTTAGTTTTTTCTTCATCAATCACACACAATTTTCACCTCATGACTGTTGCAAATTGAAAGTTAACAAATATAACAGACTATCATTCTGAGCTCAGCATTTTTCATTCTTGTCCCAATTATTTTTGCCCACTACTGTCTATTGATATGTCAAACACTTTATTAATTCAGCAATTAGTGATCAATAATAACATCTAGTAAACATCATTTATTTATTGACCAGAAATCTGTAGAACAATGCTATAACTGGCTCCAGCTGGGCTCCTCCACTTCTTCCTGGCTGGAAGTCCCAGGTTGGACAGCGGAAGCCTCAGCTGGGGTGGAAGATAGGGTGGAAGGAAGAGTTGAGAGGGATTCCCTGACTCCAGTCTGGTCTAACAGAAAACAAAGTCTCTCATAGTACCACAGCCTGGGGACATAAACGTCATCTGCTGCAGCTCCGGATCTCTGGGAATCCGTGACCTTCTTGAGCTCCCTAAGATAAGTGCTCCTCAGGCCACCAATTTTGGCTTTTAAATAGGGGATGGTTGCCGTGGGGACCACCGGCTTCACCAACTCCAGCAGTTTCTCCAGCGCTGCCTGCCTCTTTTGTTTATTGTTGTATTGGGGGTGTTTCACCTGCCACAGACAGGGCAGCTCCCTGTACTTGTCTATGAACAGGGGGAGGAAGTTGTGGTCATTGAAGCCATCCATTTTATCTGCAAGGCACAAGACAAACCCTAATGTCAGGCAAAACTCTCCTAATCTTGTTACAATATAGGCCTCAATCTAGAAGCAGTATAGGCCCAAGTTTAGATCTTACCTTCGTTATCACGATTGGCGCCTCCGATACTCCTTCCTCCGCTCACAGATCGTACTACGCACGCGTGTTACGCTTTATATACACTGCGCATGCGTGAAACTCCGCCCGCCCCTGACGTTCTTTCTAGTCTATTCCTCAACCCTTCTCATTCAGGGCAGTGGGGGAAGAGCACATGGCAGAGACACAACAGGTGCCTGCTAATTACAGCAACGAGGAAGAGGAAAGCCCGGAGCCAGAAATGTCCCGATCCCAGAAGAGATGATTTAAGGCCTCAAATATGTCCGTTGGAGATTGTCGACATCCTGAAGAGGGCCGACTATGATGGGAAGTATGGACCTTACCCCAACCCCAATGTCAGAAAGGCCAAGATCATGGCGAAAGTGGTCAAAAGTCTGCAGAAGAATTTTGGGGTACGACGATCCAAGGATCAGCTCAGGAAGCGGTGGTCGGACCTCAATTTAATAGAGCACGATCAGTACAGAAGGATCAGGAGAGTGCTGCAAAAAAGTAAGTAGTTGTGCTGTGTTCCTATTCTTTATTTTGATTACGTTCGTGCTGCTCCATGTGTTTTTCTTTACTGTTGTATGCCCCGTACACACAGTCGGATTTTCGGACGGAAAATGTGTGATAGGACCTTGTTATCGGAAATTCCGACCGTGTGTAGGCTCCATCACACATTTTCCATCGGATTTTCCGACACACAAAGTTTGAGAGCAGGATATAACATTTTCTGACAACAAAATCCGTTGTCGGAAATTCCGATCGTGTGTACACAAATCCGACGCACAAAGTGCCACGCATGCTCAGAATAAATAAAGAGATGAAAGCTATTGGCCACTGCCCCGTTTATAGTCCCGACGTATGTGTTTTACGTCACTGCGTTCAGAACGATCGGATTTTCCGACAACTTTGTGTGACCGTGTGTATGCAAGACAAGTTTGAGCCAGCATCCGTCGGAAAAAATCCTAGGATTTTGTTGCCGGAATGTCCGAACAAAGTCTGACCGCGTGTACGGGGCAGTACAGTTTTTAAAGTGGCAACTTTCATGTTCATGGGCACATTGTTCATTCGTATGAAACATTGTTCGGCATATAAAACACCATTGTTTTGGCCATATGCATTTTAATACATTTTTGCTAGCCTACTTCTCTTAAAATAATTTTGGAGTCTAGATGGGTTTGTAACTAGAATGTAATGAAAACTAGATTCTGTGTAAGGAGAGGACACTCAGCAGCAGTTTACACATCTGGACACTGGAGCACTAGTGTGGGACACCAGAACACTCTTTTTATTAGGGGGCCCCACACAGGTGCTCCAGTGTATACTATAGGGGTGACTCCATCTGTGAAGCTTGTACAAAACAGGTAAGTATTCAAGCTTGACTAAGTAAAAAAATATTTCTTCATCTTGGAACTCTGCCAAAACAGACAATTGTACCCCACTTCCAAGCAATGTTTCATATTCCGATTTCTGTCCTAAAATATCTGTGTGCTAAGTATACCTATTTTTTTTTTACATAGGGGAGAAAAGACTCAGAGGAGACAACAGACCCCCCCACCTCAGGAAGAAGGTGAAATCCCCCAAAGCCAACAGGAGGAGGAGGAAGGAGACGTGGTGGAAATAGTGACCACATCAGGTGAGTGTCTGCGACCACAGGCTCAGGTAAGAGATGGATGCCGGCATATTTATAATACATGGTATGTTTTTGTGTCTATATTTTTAGGTGATCATGATGTTGTGGATCCAGGTCATTTCACCAGTGAAAGTGCACTGATCCTGTTTGGGGAGATCATGGGGTGTAATAGGCACTTGGAAAACATCCAGAAAAACATCAATGATGTTAAAAACAAAATGAAGAACATCAATGATGTTTTAGGGAGAGTTTAAAACACCTCCAAATCCCTTCCTTTTTTGTGGTATTTTGAATGTAAAAATTTTTAAGATTTTTTGCATTTTATAGAAAAGCCAAATTTTGAAGATGCACACAGTGTGTCAACATGTGCTATCTGCCATCACAGGAGATCAATGTAGGCGTTTTGGGGGTGCAACCCCTTCCTCAATAATAAAGTAGCTGAGAGGAATTGGTTGTACCCCCAAAACACGTCCCTTGATCCCCCATGATGGCAGCTAGTGCATGTTGACATTCGGCAATTTGTGTGCATCTTTAACCACTTGACATCCGGAGGACGTCATATGACGTCCTCGACTTTCGGGGCTTATATCTGAATGATGTCTGAGGCTACAGACATCATTCAGATACCGGCATTTTCAGCCGGCGATTCCGTACACCATAAGAACGATCATAGCGGCTGTTCCGCCGCTTGATCGTTCTTACGGGCGGCGGGAGGGGACGTCCCCCCCCTCCCGCCGCCCTCCGGTGCTACTACCGACTCACCTCAGCGATCGGTGAGTCGGATAGCGGATCCGCCGGCGCCGGATGTTCACCATAGAGATTTCCGGCGGACCAGATGGTCGCCGGAGTCTCTATGATCGTTCGGAGGCCGGGCGCGATGTTATGACGTCACGCCCGGCCTCTGCATTCAAAAAAACGGCGCCGCTTCAGCTGTGAAGCGGCGATCGTTTTATTTTTTTTTTTTATTTTAGGCTTCCCAGCCTAGAGGTGAGATGTGGGGTCTTATTGACCCCATATCTCACTGTAAAGAGGACTGATCGTCTCATATTCCTATTACAAGGGATGTTTACATTCCTTGTAATAGGAATAAAAGTGATCAAAAAAAAAAAAAATTTTTTAAAGTGTAAAAATAAAAATTTTTAAGTAAAATTAACAATAAAAAAAAAAAAAAAAATTTTTAAAGCGCCCCTGTCCCCGTGAGCTCGCACGCAGAAGCGAACGCATACGTAAGTCCCGCCCACATATGAAAACGGTGTTCAAACCACACATGTGAGGTATCGCCGTGAACGTTAGAGCGAGAGCAATAATTTTGGCCCTAGACCTCCTCTGTAACTCAAAACATGTAACCAGTAAAAAATGTTAAAGCGTCGCCTATGGGGATTTTTAAGTACCAAAGTTTGGCGCCATTCCACGAGCGTGTGCAATTTTGAAGCGTGACATGTTAGGTATCTATTTACTCGGCGTAACTTCATCTTTCACACAATGCAAAAAAATTTGGCTAACTTTGCTGTTTTGTTTTTTTTTAAAGCATGAAACTGTTTTTTTTTCAAAAAAAACGCGTTTGAAAAATTGCTGCGCAAATACCGTGCAAGATAAAAAGTTGCAATGACCGCCATTGTATTCTCTAGGGTCTCTGCTAAAAAAACATATATAATGTTTGGGGGTTCTATCTAATTTTATAGCAAAGAAATGATGATTTTTGACATGTAGGAGCGAAGTGTCAGAAATGGCCTGGATGTGAAGTGGTTAAAATTTGGCTTTTCCAGGGGTGACTTCACCCCATCTGAACGCAATATCAAACAGAGTTTATAAATACTCATGTCTGATATTGCCTTCAATTTCTACAAAAGTTGAACTTTGTAAGTTCCAGATTTGTGTATTTCTTGTTTGTTTGAAACATGCCTGTTTTACCTTAAATGTACATTTCAATTTTTATTAATGTGACCCAAAAAATTGTTATACAACAAACATGTTGGTTTGTTTTAAAAACCTTTTAGAAATGCACATGTGATTGTGCTGGTATTAAAAAGATTGATACTCAAGAATGTGTGGATTATTGTTTCAATGCTCCTAAAATTTTGTTGTGGTAAAATTGGTGTTTTCTGTGACAATGGGGGTTATTTCCTAATGGCAAATCCACTTTGCATTACAAGTGCAGTTTCAGTGAAGGCTCAAGTGCACTTGTAGTGCAAAGTGTCTTTGCCTTTAGTAAATAACACCCAACAGTGCTTTAGAATGTTACACAATCACGCCATTTTCAGGACTCCCCACATTTCTGTCAGGGTCAGCTAAAAGAAACAGCAGTTAATGTGACCAAAGATTTTAGTAGTTAAAATGTTTTTTTTAATTTTTAAAATGTATCAGACATTGTCTGGCATATTGATGGCCCCCCTACCCGCAAAGTAATCAAGGTATCTAAGACGGACCTCGCGGGCACTCAGGGGGGGCAAGCCAGGACGGCCAGCTTCAAGCACCATCAGGGTTGGTTCATTTACATGAATTCCGGCCTCAGGCCCCACTGAGGCAGCATAGTTGGCAGAAATTTTCCTTAAGTTGTGGAGAACACAGCACGCCAGGATGATATGATTCAGTTTATACTCCGCCATGTATATGGGTGTAAGAAATAGGTGGAACCGGCTGGCCATGATTCCAAACGTGTTCTCCACCACTCTTCTGGCTCTGGCCAGCCGGTAATTAAAAACCCTCTGGTCCGGGGTGAGGGTCCTCATAGGGAATGGCCACATAAGATGGTCCCCCAGCGCAAACGCTTCATCCGCAACAAAGACAAATGGGAGTCCTTCCACATTGTCTTCTGGAGGTGGCAAGTCCAAGCTGCCATCCTGGAGATGCCTGTAGAACTCCATCTGGGCGATGACTCCACAATCCGACATCCGGCCATTCTTTCCCACGTCCACATACAGGAACTCATAAGTAGCCGACACCACTGCCAACATCACAATACTATTGAACCCCTTGTAGTTGTAATAGTATGACCCCGAGTTGGGTGGTGGGACGATGTGGACGTGTTTCCCATTAATTGCCCCTCCACAGTTAGGAAAGTCCCACCGCTGGGCAAAGTGGGAGGCCACAGTCTGCCATTCCTGTGGGTTGAAAGGAAACTGTGGAGTCAAACAAGAAAAATAAACTAATAATTTTGCACATAAACATGGAAAGCAGATTAGACACAAACATTCTTGGCCAACATCAGTATAACATTTATTTTAGGGAGTATTTAAAGACAAAGGTATAAGGTCCACCTCTCAGATTCCTCCTCCCCCCTCTCATGGGCCATTTGTAAAATTTTATGGGGCGGGATATGTTTTGGACAGGTAACCCTCTCCACTTCATTGAGAGATGAATGCCTAAATAATGTGTCTTACTTTGGCCAGCCCCTCCTTAATAGGATACAAAAACTTTAAACAGTACTTTGAAATTATTCAGGCAGGCCCTTGCACTACATGCTTTGGGAAATTCATCCATAAATCTGACCACAATAGAGGTGGGTATAGTGTGTATGGGTTTGGCAAAGTCAGCAGATAGAGGATTGGTATCAGCTGAGTTAGCAGTTGGGGGAGGGAGGGTTCCAAATGATTTTGGGACACCAAAAAATAACCTCTGGCAGTCTGCATGAATTTAAAGCACAAATCACATTTTTACACATTTTAGGGGGTATTTAGAGTAAAGCACTACTATGGAGTTGACAAAATACATTGTTAAGTGACTACACGAGGTGAATATAGGGCCAGGAGAGCATGCTGGGGAGGTAAGTGAAGGCAAATATGTATAAAGGACAAAAAAAAATACATACATACATAAAAATCCAGCATGCATGAGGACAAATGGGACATTCACAGCATATTACAATCATGGTAGTTAGGGAATGAGGAAAGAAATACAATATATTATCAAACATTAAATACAATAAAATGTGATGTTAAAGGATAAAAATCTTACCTTAATAATATACTCCTTCTGCAGGACCTGGATGATGGCAGAACAGGTCTCTGGGATAATGATCCCCAGAGCCTGGGGGGAGATGCCTGTCGAGAACTTGAGGTCCTGCAGGCTTCTCCCCATTGCCAAGTACCGCAGGGTGGCGACTAGCCTCTGCTCTGGAGTGATGGCTTGCCTCATGCAGACATCCTGCCTGCTGATATAAGGGGTCAGCAAAGCCAACAAACGGTGAAATACGGGGTCCATCATCCGGAGAAAGTTCCTGAAATCGTCAGGATTATTCTCACGGAGCAAAGGCATGTGACAGAACTGGTCACGCTGGAGCAACCAATTCTTGGTCCATGAACTCCTCCCCACCCTGTTCATGGACTGGGCTTGTGTCAAGGTAAGGACCCCAACACCAAGTCCCCGCACAGCACGAACTCTACGAGCAGTATGTATACACAACATGGCTAGAAAACGGTCGGCTGCTCAGAACGAAGTAACAGAAGGCACTGAAGAACAGCAAGGCCTGTGAAGAGTGACCTGAAGAAAATCAGTAACGAATGAACAAGAACACAACGACAAGTCAATTGTACTCACTGCACGCACTGAAGACCAGAAACAAACCCACAAGCACAAACTGAACAGCAGAAAACTATCTGAAAACCACGAGTCTGAAAAAGCGCGGATCGTCTCTCACCAAACTTTTACTAACACGAGATTAGCAAAAGGAGTCCAAAGGGTGCCGCGCTTGGTTCTGAACTGCCCTTTTAAAGTCTCGTCGTACGTGGTGTACGTGACCGTGTTCTTGGCAATCGGAAATTCTGACGACTTTGTGCGACCGTGTGTATGCAAAACAAGTTTGAGCCAACATCCGTCGGAAAAAATCCATGGATTTTGTTGTCGGAATGTCCGATCAATGTCCGATCGTGTGTACAGGGCATTAGAGTCTGGAGGGTAGCTAGGAGGTGATTCTACAGACAGAACTCCTGGTCGCCCTTTCATCCTTTATGGGGGAACCCTAATCTCCCACACTTTCGGACTGTTCCAGATCCGCAGGTGTGGGTGAAACATGGCATCAGGATCCTTAGGGACATTATGCCATCGGGGACATTGCTGGATTATAGGGCCCTCTCAGACAGATTTCAGCTTTCCAGATGGATGTATTTCAGATACTGGCAGTTACAGTACCTGACCACGAGAATGTCCCATCGCGCTGGTTCTCGGTGACAGGGTACTGTGCATGTCACGCTGGCTCACTCATCAGGAAAGGAAAAATGTGTTTTTTCCTTTCCCAATGTGCGCCAAGCATTGCTGACAGGTTTTTGGTATGAATCATGAGGGGGAACGCCACGCCAAGTTTTAAATGAAAAACCGGCATGGGTTCCCCTCCAGGAGCATACCAGGCCCTTAGGATATGGATTTTAAGGGAAACCTCCTACGCCAAAAAAACTGCGTGGGGGTCCCCCCAAATTCCATACCAGACCCTTATCCGAGCACGCAGCCCGGCCGGTGAGGAAAGGGGGTGGGGACAAGCAACCGTACCAGGCCGCATGCCCTCAACATGGGGGGGTGCTTTGGGGAAGGGGGGCGCCCTGCGGCCCCATCACCACAAAGCACCTTGTCCCCATGTTGATGAGGACAAGGGCCTCTTCCCGTCAACCCTGGCTGTTGGTTGTCGGGGTCTGCAGGCGGGGGACTTATCGGAATCCGGGAGCCCCCTTTAATAAGGGGGCCCCCAGATCCCCGCCTCCCACCCTATGTGAATGAGTATGGGGTACATCGTATCCCTACCCATTCACCTGGGGGAAAAAAAGTGTCAATAAAAAAACACACTACACAGGTTTTTAAAGTAATTTATTGGGCAGCTCTGGGGGTCTTCTTCTGTCTTCGGGGGTCTTCTTCCAACTTCTCCACCCTCTCCGACCTCTTCTCCTGGTGTCCGGTTCTTCTCCCGCTCTTCAGCCTCTTCTCCCGCTCTCCGGTTCTTCTGCCGGGCTCCTCCGCTATCTTCTGCTCTTTTGCTAGCAGTGGCCCGGTCTTCTCCATCGTCTTGTTCCCTCTTCTCTTCTTTCGATGTTGACACAACGCTCTCTCCCGATGTAATGCCATGTGCGAGGTGCGCGACGACTTGTATAGGCATGGGGCGTGGTTACTGGGTGATTTTAAGGGGAACCCCCACCCTAAAGCACCTTGTCCCCATGTTGATGAGAACAAGGGCCTCTTCCCGACAACCCTGGCCATTGGTTGTCGGGGTCTGCGGGCGGGGGGCTTATCGGAATCCGGGAGCACCCTTTAATAAGGGGGCCCCCAGATCCCGGCCCCCCACTCTATGTGAACGAGTATGGGGTACATCGTACCCCTACCCATTCACCTGGGGGAAAAAAAATGTGTCAATAAAAAACACACTACACTGGTTTTTAAAGTAACTTATTAGGCAGCTCCGGGGGTCTTCTTCTGACTTCGGGGGTCTTCTTCCGACTTCTCCGCTCTCTCTGACCTCTTCTCCTGGTGTCCAGTTCTTCTCCCGCTCTCCGTCCTCTTCTCCCGCTCTCCGGCCTCTTCTCCTGGTGTCCAGTTCTTTTCCAGCTCTCTGGTTCTTCTGCCGGGCTCCTCCGCTATTTTCTGCTCTTTTGCCGCTCTTTTGCTAGCGGTGGCCCGGTCTTCTCCATCGTCTTGTTCCGTTTTCTCTTTTTTCGATGTTTACACGACGCTCTCTCCCGCTGTAATGCCGTGTGCGAGGTGTGCAACGACTTATATAGGCATGGGGCGTGGTTACCGGGTGATGTCATCCAGTGACCACGCCCCTTATGGTGTCACAGTCCCGGTCACCCGGTAACAAAGCCCCATGCCTATATAAGTCGTCATGCACCTCGCACCCGGCATTACATCGGGAGAGAGCGTTGTGTCAACATCGGAAGAAGAGAAGAGGGAACAAGATGACGGAGAAGACCGGGCTACCGCTTGCAAAAGAGCAGAAGATAGCGGAGGAGCGCGGGAGAAGAGGCCGGAGAGTGGGAGAAGAACCTGACACCGGGAGAAGAGGTTGGAGAGAGCGGAGAAGTTGGAAGTAGATCCCCAAAGTCAGAAGAAGAACTGCCTAATAAATTACTTTAAAAACCTGTGTAGAGTGTTTTTTTTTATTGCCACTTTTTCCCCCCAGGTGAATGGGTAGGGGTACGATGTACCCCATACTCATTCACATAGAGTGGGGGGCCGGGATCTGGGGGTCCCCTTATTAAAGGAGGCTCCCGGATTCCGATAAGCCCCCCGCCCGCAGACCCCGACAACCAATGGCCAAGGTTGTCGGAAAGAGGCCCTTGTCTTTATCAACATGGGGACAAGGTGCTTTGGGGTGGGGGGTTCCCCTTAAAATCCATACCAGACCTAAGGGCCTGGTATGCTCCTGGAGGGGAACCGATGACGGTTTTTAATTTAAAATTCGGCGTGGCGTTCCCACTTATGATTCATACCAAACACCTGTCAGCAATGCTTGGTGCTCATTGGGAAAGTAAAAAACAAATTTTTCCTTTCCCGATGAGCGAACAGCGGTGAGATTGACACAATATCGCGGTCACCTACTGTACGCCATGCAGCTAGGGCTCAGTTCCCTGGACATATCGCTGTAATCATGGACCCCATAGAGGAACTCTTGGCCCAGGAATCTATGTCCAAGCCCCTCTCTACTCTCTCTATATATCGTTGCTTAGCCTGGAGTCTCCCAAGTTGGAGAGGCTCTGGGAGGCATGGAAAAATGACATTCCCAACTTGGAAAGAGACGATTGGAATGACTGCTTTGAGGATAGTTTGGGGTTGGTTATATCCTCCAGAGAAAGATTGATACAAACCAAGTTTTTACACAGGGTATATTATACTGCACAAAGATTGCACAGACTGTTTCCCCAGAGAGATTCCCTGTGTGGTAGATGCTGGATTGAAATTGGCACATATTTCCACGTTTTGGAGCTGCCACAAGGTGGCGCAGTTCTGGGCGGCTGTCTTAGAAGCTATTAATGAGTTAATGAGCACCTTCAATTGTCCTTGGCGGTGTCCCTTGAACTAGCCCTACTGGGGATTCAGGAGGATGACCAGACACCTCGCTACACTAAGCTTTTGGTTTCTTACCTGCTGTATTATTCAAAGAGAGTTATGCTACTCAAGTGGAATTCCCCCTTATCTCCACCAATGACACTTTGGGAATTTTCCATAAATGAGGCCCTGCCATTGTATAGAATGACTGACATATCTTAATAGGAAATGTCCCAAAAAGTTAGATGGTATATAGCTACCGTGGACGGCTTGAGAAGTCTGTGTGCCTCTGCCTGTGATGGGTGGTTGTCCCCCCCCCCCCCCCCCCCTCCCCTCCCCCCCCTCCGCTCCCTTTTTCCATGTCCGTACACTCTTTCTATGCTACTAGATACATTGACTATACCTAAATGAGTTCTTGAGATTACTGCTGGAATGCTACCATATCTCTATATAGTTAAAATTAACTGTTATCTATATGGTTTCTAGACTACTCCTTAATTGTTTAATTGTAAGGAAATGTATATCTACCACTGCAGATTTGTACCATATATCAATGACCTGAGTGTTGTATCATACTTGACTTTTTTACAATAAACTTAAATGTTAAAGTGGAGTTCCACCCAAAAGTGGAACTTCCACTCATCAGGTTCCTCCCCCCCCTCCGGTGACACAGTTGGCACCTTTCAGGGGGGAGTGGGGTACAGATACCTGTATATTACAGGTATCTGTACCCACTTCCGGAATAGATAGCCGCAGAATCTGCGGCTATTTACGCCACTTCCTGCTCCCTCCCCGCTGCCTGCTGGGAAACACACGGGTCCCAGAGACAGCAGGGACCATCCGTATTGCGCTGCGCGACTCGCGCATGCGCAGTAGGGAACCGGGAGGTGAAGCCGCACGGCTTCACTTCCTGATTTCCTTACCGAAGATGGAGGCGCCAGCACCCGAGGACGGAGAGATGGTTCGGCCTCGGGTGCCGACATTGCGGGCGCCCTGGACAGGTAAGTGTCCATGTTTTAAAAGTCAGCAGCTGCTGTATTTGTAGCTGCTGACTTTTAAAAAAAAAAAAAATGTCGGCGGCGCTCTGCTTTAACCGTGAAAAAAAAAATGCACTGATTACTGTGTAAATGACACTGGCAGGGAAGGGGTTAACCACTAGGGGGTGCTGAAGGGTTTAAGTGTGTCCTAGGGAGTGATTCTAACCATGGGGGGGGAGCTACCACTGATATGACAGTGATCACCACTCTCGATCACAGGGAGCAGTAAATCTCTGTCATTACACAAGGCAGAACGGGGAAATGCCTTGTTTACATAGGCATCTCCCCATTCTACCTCTGCACACCACAATCGCGGGCCGCCAGAGAACATCGAGTTCTCGGGACCCGCGGGGACGCTTCTGCGGCATGCAGCGCACGCTTGAAAGGTGGCCTGTGCCCTTCTGCCGGCGTACATCTGTGTGCGGCGGTCGGCAAGCAGTTAAAGGTTATCTCCAAGCATTTCCAAAATTCAACCCCACTTCCATTCTAGGGCAGGTCCCAACATTCATATTTTTCTTTTAACTTTGTGAAAAAACAGCTTTAAAGTGGTATTAAAGATTCTATTTTTTTTAAATACAACAAACACGTTATACTTACCTGCTCTGTGTAATGGTTTTGCACAGAGCAGACCTGATCCTCTTCTTTTCAGGTCCCCCACCTGTGCTCCTGGCTCCTCCCCCTCAAGCAGTGCCCCCAGAGAAAGCTGCTTGCTCTGGGGGCACCGCTATATGCTTGCTCCCGAGCCGTCGCTCTATGCGTTAATAAAACACATAGAGCCTCAGCTCGGCCCCGTCCTCCCACACCGCTCTCTCCTCATTGGCTCACTGGCTGTGATTGACAGCAGCAGGAGCCCATTGGCTCAGCCAATGAGGAGGGAGAGACCTGGGACAGCCGAGGCTCTCGTGAATATTGCTGGATCAGAGGGAGCTTAGATAAGGATGGGGGGCGCTGCACACAGACTTTTTTTTACCTTCATGCATAGAATGCCTAAAGGTAAAAAAAGTTCAGCCTTTAGAATAACTATAATTATTCTCTGTGACACTGACACCAGACTTGTTCATTTCTTGCAAAGGCAGCTCAGTTCCTATTGTTGCAGACACACCAGTACCGGGACAGGGTCGTCCAGAGCAAGGATCTGAAACTTCGCCCCCCCTCCCCCACTGTTACTACATACCGTGGAATAGGTCAACCACCCTGTGTTTATTCTTTGTCCCCTTACTTCACTACACCTGGGGCAGCCACCCCTCCTGCCCACCCCTTGTCCCAGCCCTGAGACAACCCCCCAGATCTACATTTCCCTATACATTGTGGGGGCAGGCTCTTGGGAGTAGAGGCAATGGTATTGTTTTACTTGGAAGGAAATTAATGTATGCATCTGGGCATGGATGGGTGAAGATCTGTTGTTCAGCAAGACAGAACAAGGGGAGGCCTGACTGTGAATTTCAGTGTTGTCCGCCCAAAACAGGAAGTTAAACTCATTGGATTTCTGGCAGATCAACTGGTATTTTTCTGTACTGGAAGCATTTATAGGGACAAAACCTGGGGACATGTACATGTAATGCAGAGATATTTTTTATTGCTTGACATACACTTTAAACATGACTGGAAAATAAGGATGACTGTTCCTACCATCCCAAGCCATGTCAGCGGAACCCATCAAAACTGATGTCTGAGGCATACATGATCCTAAAACAGAACAGAAAGAAAACTAAAATGAGTATTTTTATTTTGCCTTTTTACTTTCAATCTCTGACAGATTTCCCTACTTTTTTCCTATATATTGTACCCGATAAATTTCCCAATGTCACATGTCCTGGAGACGAGACAGCTATTGATCTTTTGAGAGGCCCCCCAAATCATTCATTCATGACCATTAGCTGCCAATTCTAAAATCTGCCATAACGGTTTGGAATGGGGTTAAATGCCTAGTCTAATCAACAGGACACCTTGACCCAACCCTGCCTCCCCCATTGAGGTAAGACCTATTATTTTCCCCTTTTCCACACATTTTGTTTAACCCCTACCTTACTACAGCCTAGCTAGTCAAACCCCAGTCATGTAGGCCTTCCGCTTGTGCTGCGCCTGCAGCGGCTCTTGGCCTGTGACTTTTTATAAATAAGAATCAGCCATCTGTCTTTTGCTCATGAAGGGATTCTCAAAATTCTGCCAATAAAAGGTTTTTTAGGTTGGAAATATCACAGGGCACCCCGTGCAATGATGCCAACTTCAAGAACATGTGACTAGTCCCCCTGCAGTGTACAATCTCTTACCTGGTTGTACACTTCTCTTAGGTGACCCTTCATCTGTATATTAAAGAAAGGCTTTATCAAGAAGGAAATTCAATTAAAGTATAAGTAAATCCAAAATCTATTTTTCAGTAGGTTTGGCATCATCCTCACTGTATATTTTTCTATCAAAGCAATTCCTTTTTTGTGAATCTGTTACACTATTTACAGCACTTCCTGTTGCAGGTTGACAACATTTAGCACTTAGCCACTGCCTTGTAATAAGGAGCAGCACTGTCAGTCTGTTGTGCACGTTCCTTCAGTTGGCCATTGAGCTGCCTATCTGATAGACCCGATAAGCAGCCCAAAGCCAACTGTCACAATAACAAAGCCGGAGATAACATTTGAAATATTTAATGACACAGATGTTCTGGTGGGGCACAGCCCTTGGGCATTATATGTCTAACCACTTCCAGTCCGAGCTAATTCTGACACTTCTCTCCTACATGTAAAAATCCTCATTTTTTTTCCTAGAAAATTACTCAGAACCCCCAAACATATATATATTTTAGCAGAGACTCCAGGGAATAAAATGGCGGTCATTGCAGCTTTTTATGTCACACGGTATTTGCGCTGCGATTTTTCAAATGCATTTTTTTGGGGAAAAAAACTGTTTCATGAATTAATAAAAAAAAACTGTGAAGTTAGCCCAATTGTTTTGTATAATGTGAAAGATGATGTAACGCTGAGTATAGATAACATGTCACGCTTTAAAATTGTGCTGTGTGGAATGGCACCAAACTTTGGTAGTTAAAAATCTCCATAGGCAGCTCTTTAATTTTTTTTACCTGTTTAGAGTTACAGAGGAGGTCTTGGGCTAGAATTATTGCTCTCACTCTAACGCACACGAAAATACCTCACATGTGCGATTTGAACATCGTTTACATATATGGGCACGACTTACGTATGCTGTCGCTTCTGTGCGTGAGCATGGGGGGTTGGGGGTGGTTTACATTTTTTTTATTTATTTTTTATTCTTTATTTTACTTTTATTTTTTTGTTTTTACACTTTCTCTTTAAAAAAAAAAACCTTTATCACTTTTATTCCTTGTACAAGGAATTCAAACATCCTTTGTAATAGGAATAGTGCATGACAGGTCCTCTTTATGGAGAGATGTGGGGTCTATGTGAGCACGGAGAAGCACCAGAGGCGGCGGTAGGGGACGTCCCCTCCCACCGCCTGTAAGAACGATCAAGTGGCTGAAATGCCACTGTGATTGTTCTTACGAGGAAGAGAATCACCAGCCAAAAAAAGATATCTGGATAATGTCTATAGCTGTACCTATCATTCATCCCCACTCAAAGTCCAAGATGTCCTATGATGTACCTTGGGTGGGAAGTGGTTAATAATGGGATTTTTGACTTACCGTAAAATCCATTTCTCTGAGTTCATTGACAGACACAGCGCTCCATCATTCAGAACCATAGGGTTATACCACCCCCTACAGTAGGACACTAGGCATAAAAAAAGACTTGGCTACGCCTATGGGCAGTCCTAGGTGGTATACACCCCTCTCTCTGCTATAGGCCTTCAGTTTAGTAACAAGCGGTGTCAGAAGTATTAAAACTCCTTAGAGGGGTGGGTGCTGTGTCTGTCAATGAACTCAGAGATGGATTTTATGGTCAATAATCTCATTTTCTCTTTCGTTCATTGACAGACACAGTGCTCCATTATTCAGAACCATAGGGATGTCCCAAAGCAGTGCCAAACATGAGGGGTGGGACAATGAAAAATCCCAAGGCTAACACTAGAGCCAACCAGGTAACAGGAGCTCAACACAGAACAAGCTGGAGCCCAACCTGAACAATACCCCTTCAAGAGGGAATAGACCCTCTAAACAATAGCCTGTAAAACCTTGTGGCCAAATGAGGCATCCACAGATGCTAACACATCCACTTCGTAGAACTTTGCGAAAGTGAACACCGACAACCAGCGGCCAGTTTGCAAACTTGCGCAACAGACGCCTGATGACAGAAGGCCCAAAAAGCACTAATCGCCGAGAAGAATATGCCGTAACAGTGAAAAGAGGAACCTGATCCCCGAGAGAATAGGCCAGAGTCATCATCTGTCTGATCAATCCAGAAATGATCGCAGAAGAAGCAGACAGCTTCTTTCTTGGCCCGTCCGTGATCACTGTGAGTCTGACCTCCAAAAAGACTCAGTGGCTGCCAAATACACCTGAATCCCCCCAACCACATCCAGGGCAGATAACGCAAATTCCTTAGGATGTGTTGACCATGGACACAAGGAAGGCAACACAATGTCCTTATTCAAATGGAATTCCGAGGAAGGAACAATGGAGAGGGGTGAAGAACCACCTTAACCTAGTGTAACTCTGGGTAAGGTGTACAACAAGATACCGCCATTTCCGACACCCTGCAAGCAGAGGTGATAGCCTCCAAGAGGCCACCTTCTGAGAGAGTAAGCAGTGGAATCTCCAGAATATTTAGAGAGAGAGGCTTCTGGAGAACGGAAATCACCAAGTTCCCACATTGGTAGAAGAGACCGCACCCGTGGAAACAGACGTCGAACCCCTTGAATAAAAAGGTACACACCAGGGAGTATGAGACCAGGGAATGCTGAAGAAGACCACTCAGGCTGACACATGGCCCTTGATGGTACTCGAGACCCATTCCTGCTCAACCCCCTGTGAAGGGAGGTCAGAATCAAAGCCACCGAGAAAGAACGAGAATGAATGCCCGGTGACTCACACCAGGATATATGCGCTTTCCACATCCGGAGGTAGAACCTCCTAGAGGTAGACTCCCTAGCCATCAGCAGCATCGGAACTGCAGCAACTGGCTCATCACAGCCAGGCTGTAAAACCAGAGACTCTAAAGCAGGATGGAAGAACGGCCCTTGGGACAGTAGATCCTCCCTGAGAGGCAGTCGACAAGGAATGTCGATGACCAGGCACACCCGGTTGGCGTACCCAGATTGACAGGACCCATCCAGAGCCAACAGAATGACCAGAATCCCCACGGCCATGATCCTGCGCAAAAGCCACAGCAGAAGCTGGAGAGGAGGAAAGACGTAGAGCAAATGTTACTGGCCCCATGGGCCACCAGAGCGATTGAGGTACCCACCAGAGGATCGTGTGACCTTGCCAGAAACCTTGGTAACATCCTGTTGAGCCAGGACGCAAACAGATCTACCTCAGTAGTGCCCCATTGGAGACATATCCAATGAAACATGGCCCGGTGAATGGCCAACCCTGCGGTCCAAACCTAGCCGACTGAGGCATCCGACTGTCAGTATTCCACTCCTGGAATGCGTACGTCGGAGAGGGCCGGTGATTGACATAAGCCACCACCATTGCATTGTCCAACTGGATCGTACCGGGAGCCCCCGAAGTCGATAGTCTGATCATTCGGAGTTCCAGGATATTGCTCGGTAGTCCGGATTCCAACAGCGTCCAATGACCCAAAACTCAGTCCCAGGACATCTCCCCACCATGCAGACTGGCATTGGTGGTCACCCTGTTCAATACAAGGGGAGAAAGGATGTACCCAGTCAAAGAACCAGAGAGCGAAGCCACCAGACCAGGGAACCTCTGGTTTCCTGGCTCAGCCGAATCTGATTGTCCAGAGACCTTGGGAACTTGTCCCATTTATGCCAGGATCTCCCTGAAGGGAGCTTGTATGGAACTGTGCAAATGGAATCGCCTCAAGAAGGTAGATGTCATCAGACCCAACACCCACATGCAGGTCCGCAGGGAGGCCCACCTACCGGACAACAGTAAATGAAAAACGCAGCATGCAACTTGTGGAGTTTGTCCAGAAGAAAAAACACTCTGGCCATAGCTGAAGCCCGGGTCAGGCTCAGATAATCCAATGTTCTGGAAGGGTCCAAAGCTGACTTCAAATAGTATAGAAGCCAACTGAATCTATCAAGGTCTGTATAGGAGCTAGGTTGCCCTTCAGGGTAGTCGAGGACTCGCAGAAGAAGATCGTGGACCTCAAACCCCCACTGACATAACCACGCCAGATCTGGGGCCAACACCTCATGAACACCTGAGTGGTGGTGGCAAGACCAAAAGGCAACACCACGCACTGATAATGCTCAGCGCCCACAGCAAAGTGGAGGAAGTGCTGGAGTCAGGCACATAATGGAATGCGTAAGTAAGCATTCATGATGTCGATAGAAGCCAGAAAGTCCCCATGATGAAGGGGTGCCACCGCCGTTTGGACAGACTCCATCCTGAACTTCTGTACCCACACAAGGCAGGTCAGGGCCTTGAGGTCCAGAACTGGACATACAATGCTCTACATCTTTTGGACTGTGAACAAGTTTGAATAAAACCCCTGAAACTGTTCCCGACTCGGAAACCGGGACAATCACACTCTTTGGTAGCAAAAAACTTTTTGGGGAACAAGGCCGGAAAACTATCCAGACAAAATCAAGACCCATAATGATGTCATCCAGGGTAGCCCCCACAATACATGTCTAAGCACCACTGTGGAAACAGAGAGCTCAGCAATCAGGGGAACTACGGCCAAAAGGTATAGCAGACAAACTGCAGCGCCTAGACCAACAGGTCCGCCAATGCAGCAAAGGCAGGGGGATTCTGCTCCCCCTCTAGATATGTCAGCTGGATCTTTAGAAGCCAGAGATTCCTCTATTGGAATCATGGTTGCCTTGAGCAGCCTAGAGACAGGGGGTCCACTACTGGTGGAACAGTCCACTTCTGAAGGAGGGACCCCTCAAAGGGGTACCTCACAGCAAGCATTTTTGGAAGCACAAAGGGCACTTTGGACACTCCCAATCTTCATGGACAAATTTGGCAAAATAAGAGGGAGAAGGTAATGCTTTCGCCACGCAAGGCGGCTTATGGGTGCCAAAAGGGAACCAGCCCTCCGCCGCAGCTACTGCTGCATCCCCCATCTTGAAAGTTTCCTGCACAGATGTAATAAGTGCGACAACAGCGCCTTTTGTGCACCACTGCAGTTATGGAGGAATCATCCTCACTCCTTGACAGGACAGGTAGCGTCGCCACCAACCCCACAAGGAAGACCATGTCCGTGGCAGCAGAGCCAGATATAGGATCGTTTGAGACAGAGGAAGGCGGGGGGACATTTACTATGCTATATGCCTAAGCACCACCACAAAAAACTCAGGGAGGGGGCCACCAACTGAGACCCCCACCGCCCGAGGCCCGCACAGGGGATGTCGACCGAGGCTCCGCACAGAGGATGTCGGATGCCCCGCACAGGGGGCACAGACCGAGGCTCCTCACAGGGGGCACAGACCGAGGCTCCTCACAGGGGGCACAGACAGAGGCCCCTCACAGAGGGCACAGACCAAAATCCCTCACAGAGGGCACAGACCAAAATCCCTCACAGGGGGCACAGACCAAAGCCCCTCACAGGGGGCACAGACCGAGGCCTCTCACAGTGGGGCACAGACTGAGGCCTCTCACAGTGGGGCACAGACTGAGGCCTCTCACAGTGGGGCACAGACCGAGGCCCCTCACAGGGGGCGCCGACCGAGGCCCCACATAGGGGACACTGACCGAGGCCCCGCACAGGGGGCACCGACGGATGATGGCCACACGAGGCACCACTGGGGACCCTCATAGGGAGCGCCAGGAGCACCCATGCCGGGCCCACCTAAAGGACCCCCAAAACGAGATCGCCCTCAGAGCGTTGGCCACGAGACCTAGCAGGCCGCAAAAGCTGTCGCTGCCTAAATTTTCGGCCGCCTGCCACAAGTGTGTGGCCCGCGGGGGGGACCGGACCAATCCGAGCCGCTGAACGGAGGGCGGACACCCAAAAACAAAGTGGCAGCCTCCACCGCCCACCCTGGGGCTGCCTAACCAGTGCCTGGTCGGTAGGCCCCAAAGACGCTGCCTAAATTACGCGGGACATCTGGTCACCCGCCTCCCAGGCCTAACCACTGCAGCAGGTGGGCCCAAGGGATACCCCCCCAGTAGCAACCCCAAGGGTGGAAGGGGGGACAGTGTGTCCCAAAAGCACCTATGCCAGAAGCCTGGGCCTCACTCGGGAAGGGAGGGAGGGGGTGGAGGAGAACCCAGGGAATACCCGCACCCCACACCATGTCCAGGGTAGAAGAGAAGGGGGCCCCGTACTTACCGATCCAGCGAAGCGTGTGGGTAACGCTCCCAGACAGGTCCCCTCTCCACCGAAGTGGGGGGCTGCCGGCCATGAGGAACGCTGCGGAGGGCCAGCCTCCTTCCAGTGTCGCGGCCGACCTAACTGCGGTCTGCACGCGCTTGCTGCCCAGACTGGGGAGACAACTGGATTTTAGTGTCCAGCCAGTCACCCAGCCCGGCAGTTAATTGTAGATCTCACCGGAGAAAAATCCAGGAAAAAAGAAATTAACAAACAAAAAAATTCCCAGGACTAAAGATCCCGGCAGGGAACTAGGTTCTTACTCCTAATTAGGCAGAAAAAAACTGAAGGCCTATAGCAGAAAGGGGGGTGTGTACCACCTAGGACTGACCATAGGCGTAGTGTCCTACTCCTGTAGGGGACGGTATGATTCTGAATAATGGAGCCCTGTGTCTGTCACTGAATGAAAGAGAAATAGCTTTTCCTTTTCCATTGAACAATGTTCTTCCTCGTTCACAAAAGTTCTGCTATATTGCACAAATACTGTACCAGAACATTTATAAAGGACACCATACAATACTCCTCAACCAATCCACCTTACTCTGCACATTGTCCCATGATACCTGTAATCCCTGCTGGCCAACCCCTGTCCGGGCATGTCTCCTTTGCGCATGCGTACACCGCGTCTCCAGTCACGGCATTACGTCGAAGGTGACGGAGGCATCCGGAGCACTGGCTTATCGGAACGCCGAGGGGGCCACAACAGGGAGGCATTACGTCTCCCACGGCCCCCTTCTGAGGGATGGGCTGCAGAGATTTAAAAAAACACCTGTCAGCAATTACCCCTTCACCCAGGAGGGATGGGCTGGAGAGTTTTAAAAAACACCTGTTAGCAATTACCCCTTTACCCAGGAAATATAATTAGAGATGCTCCTTGCTGGAATCACTCAGTTGATCCGCAATGAGAGCATGACAACACACAAACCTGTGAGTTAAGGAGACATAACAACAATAGGCTGCAGGATTACAAACCTATTTATAAAACTTCCCCTTTTTTCATTTTATATGATTTTTCTTCCGGGTATAGGTCCTTATTGTGATCAAATGGTATGCACTTTTATGTTCATATGTCCAACCTTTTTAATCAGGTAATAAGTTCTGTGGTATCTTTTCACAACTCTGCAGTAAGGATGAGCTCTGGCGCGTTCGCATGGTGCACGTGCCGAGCCCGCCAGGAAGTCGGCATGGTGCAGCGCTAATCACAAGCAGTGAGACATTTCCCGATCTCTGCAGCCACACACCGGGAAATGTCTCACTGCTTATGATTAGCGCTGCGCCGTGCCGACTTCCTGGCGGGCTCGGCACGTGCGCCATGCAAACACGCCGGAGCTCATCCTTACTCTGCAGTACTTCAACACTGTTTGATAGTTTTACCATGCTTGCCATACTTCACTCACTTTTCAGCACTCTAAACCTTTAGGATTTTTCTTTTCACAGCGCATGCTCGCACTAACCTTTTAAAAAAAATTTCCCCTCTTTTTTTACCCTGCACCCTCACCATTTTTGTCACATTTTGCATTTTTGGTAACATAGTTATTGAGAAATATTGATATAGATACTTTTGTCTTATGTTCATCCCAGAAAGAAATCTCCGGATAAACCAATGCATGACATAGAGGGTAACTATTTAAAACACTATCTCCAATTTCCTATAGAAGACCTAATTTATAGTACTAATACTTTGATCCTTTTTCTCTGATGCAACTGCAGAGCTATTATGAACCCCCTGAGGAAGACCATGACCCAGTAAGGTTGAAATGCATTGGGGTTTTCTCTGTCATTGGATAGTATAACTTCAATCAATGTTTTAAGGTGGCATTGTTGTATGCATAACCTTCATAATAATGTTTACATGACACCAAAATTACTGTCTGATCTGTTACCTCACTTTGCTGCGTTATGCATTATGTAAACTGGAGCTCATGTTTTTAAACTTGTGTCTTGTATAGTATGTCCAGAGCCTTTTTTCAAATAAAATTAATCATTTTGAATAAAAACTTTATTTGATTTATAATTGCTGTTAAAAAACCCCACGGGGATCTTCCATTTTTCTTTTCACCCCTGTCCCCCACAAGCCGAATACAGCACTCAACTCCCTGGACATTGGTCCCCCATTGCTGACTCTCCTTGCACTGTCCGCCACCACCAAATCCAGGTCACTTCTTCCAGAACCTCAATAGGGATGGTACCAGGCAGCACCCCACCCATCTCCACACCAGTCTTCAACTCACATGCTGACCAACCTTACCTTTAGGTCTCTGCTGTTAAATGTACTCTTCCCCATGCAGACCTCAGATCAGCTGGAATATGTTAAGAGGAAGATCTTCTCACATTTGCCCAACTTCATTTACACCCCTGATAAGTGATGCACCTGCTCATCAGTGTACAGGGAAAGTCTCCGGTCCCCGACTTTCCTCGCTAGGTCATGTGACATGCAGAGAGCCTCAAGAGAAGTCAAAGTTGAGATTTCCCTGTATCTGTTGGATGGGTGCATCGCTTATCAGAGGTTAGGGAGAGGGTGAGAAGATCTTTCTAGTGACATATTGTAAATGGAGTTTTTTGGTTCCAGCCGAGCCAATATGAGGGCTGTATGGGAAAGGGGTATTAGTCTCACTGCCCCATGGCACCTGACACCCTTTTACAGGGCTGGAGCTACCTCTAGGCGAACTAGGCAGCCACTTAGGGTGCACTGCTGTCTAGGGCGCAGCCATGGCCACTGGTTCGTACTGTTGACCTTGATCTACAGTAGTCCATGTCGTGTTTTTTTTTTTTTTTTTTTTTTTTTGGATGCCTGGGTCTTTGGAGGTCATGCAGACAGGTTGTCCCGCACTCCCTGTTGGCTCCAATGCCTGGGGGGCGGGGCCCGAGTCCCACTGTCTGTATCAATGGATGCAGCAGCAGGACTCGGGAGCGCGCCTGCACGAGTGCGCCCTTGGTAAGCGGGTCTCCGTGGGGGCACTTGATGCGGGAAGGAGCAAGGAGCACCGCTGAGGGACCCCAGAAGAGGAGGATCGGGGCTGCTCTGTGCAAAACCCTTGCACAGAGGAGGTAAGTATACCATGTTTATTATATTTAAAAAAAAAAAATTAAAAAACAAACACAAACCTTTACAACCCATTTAACAAATTTTTCCAAATGTTCGTAAATTAGAATATTTGTAAATTCCTAAATTCAAAATTCCGAAAATCTGAAATAATAATCAACTATTAAATTATAGGTATTGGAATTTCCTTTCAAATTTGTCTGTTAGTGAACGTAACAAATACAAATATATCCGAAGTTACGAATTATCCGAAATAATGAATGCCGCATCTAAACGAATGGAACATAACAAATTAATAATAAATAACAATAATACAAACTTTTTATTATTATTATTAATGTGTTCCACTCCATTTGTTTAGATGCGGCATTCTTTATTTTGGATGATTCGTATCTTCAGATAAATTTTTATTTGTTACGTTCACTAACAGACAAATTTGAAAGGAAATTCCAATACCTATAATTTAATAGCTAGTTATTAGTTAGTTATTTAGAATTTTCGGATTTTCATTCTTTCGAATTTTGGAATTGACAAATTTGCACATTTCGGAATTTGCAAATTTCGGAATTTGCGAATTGCGATCATAACGAATGAACCGAATGAAAAACAAATGAACAGCAGCGGCTCGTCCATACAAGGCGCCGCCCCCCCAATCCATGCACCCCGCCCCTAATCTACATGCAGGGTGCCGGACGCATGGATCTCAATGGGTTTTTTTTTTTTTTTTTAGAAGCACGTGATTAGAGCCTGAGTGCATCTGCCAAGTTTGAGAACCGATAACACCTGGCTTATCGCCCGAACTCTGTTCAACCCAAGTATATTGTGCAAGGATATCCTTTGATAACATCCCGTGGGAGGGACAAAACGTGTCAGTGACCACAGGTGGTGACGACAGATACGGCCGGTGACATGCAAGTTGTGGCGCACTTCTGGTTTCGGTTTTTATGCTTGTTTGTTTTGTACTAATGTCAGTGGATTACCTTGTCTTATAATATGTTTTAACCACCTCCTGCCTGCGCTATAGCCGAATGATGACTACAGCGTGGGCCTTAATTGCTGGGAGGGCGTCAATAAATGACCTCCCATGCATGCGCTGCCCAATCCCGGCCCCTTACCACGTTATCAGCTGTCAGCCAATGACAGCTGATCATGTGATGTAAACAAAAGATTGGTAATCGGCTTTCGAGCAGAAAAAAAAAAGTCGATCACCAGCTTCTGTCAAAGGGACAGCGGTCCTGAACGTTGAGAGCCATCGCCACCTCATCTGTGCCCACCTGCCATCTGTGCCCACCCTGTGCGCTTTCGCCTCATCTGTGTCCACCAATTCCACCTGCCAGTGTATATCAGTGCCACCAATCAGTGCCTACCTGTGCCACTTATCAATGCCCATCAGTGCCTCCAATCAGTGCTGCCTATCAATGTCAACCAGCAGTGCCACCCATCAGTGCCACCTATCAGTGTCCTTTAGTGCCACCTCTTAGTGTCCATCAGTGCCGCCTTATCAGTGCAGCCTATCAGTGCCCATCAATGAAGGAGAAAAATTTCCTGTTTGCAAAATTTTATAACAGGCTAAAAAACTTAAGGGTTTTTTTTTTTTTAATTTTTGGTCTTTTTTTGTTTTTTTTGTAGCAAAAAATAAAAAATCCAGCAGTGATTAAATACCACCAAATACCACCAAAAGAAAGCTCTATTTGTGGGGAAAAAAAATATCTATTACTATATAGCACTGTGTTCTATTACACACTACCTAGTAATAAAACACAGTGCTATGTAGTAATAGATACCCGGATGTGAGGGCACAACTACAGGCACAACTGTTTGCATTTGGATAGAAATATTAGTACGGGTTTGGCAGTTGCTGGAGTCATTTTCTGTGCAAAGAGCATAAAACTGGTAACCAAGTTTACAAATGCTAAAGCCATCCCAGATAATTTCATAAAGAAAAATGTGAAGCTCAGTGGTAAAGTCATTAGTGTGAAGGAACATGCAATAGAAATTGAATACATTCCTATTAGAGTTCCCTTTTTGACACCTCTTCTCAAAAAATCCCCATCTCTGATGCGATTATTGGGAGTTGTAGATGTGTGAAGGAAGTTATACGGAGGTTGTTGTCTGTCGAGGGGTTCCAGGGAGCTGGATTTGCTGGATGCCATTGATAATTATCCATTCATGCCTAATCCATATTACCTTCTGGTAAGCAGACTACATTATCACGAGGTGACAAGTGCCTTTTCTACATCTACACTGTATCTGGTGATTTGACTCCTCCTACTCTTCAGACCTATTTGGACTGTTTTTTTGCGCCACAATATATTTTTTATGTGGAACTTTGCTAGTCGCTTGCTCATTTTTAGTTCAGCGCAAATTTTTTCTTTGATTCTATAGCTAACTAATAATAACTATTAAATTATAGCTATTGGAAATTCCGAAATAACGAATGCCATATCTAAACGAATGGAATGGAACAAATTAGTAATAAATAATATTAATAAAAAGGTTATTATTGTTATTTATTATTATTAATTTGTTAAGTTCCATTTGTTTCGATGTAGCATTTGTTATTTTGGATAATTCGTAACGTCACACAAATTTGTATTCGTTACGTTCACTAACAGCCAAATTTGAAAGGAAATTCCAATACCTATAATGTAATAGTTAATAACTAACTTTAGATTTTCGAATTTTCGTTCTTTTAAATTTTTGAATTTGAATCTTATTTTCGAATTTACAAATTTTTAGATTTTCGAATTTTGAATTTCCCAATTTTTGAAAAAATTTGTTAAATGGATTTTCGTTAATTCGGATATTTACGAAGTAACGAATTTGTTGAAATTCGTTTAAAAAACTTATTTGGAACGAAACAAATTGCACATGTCTTAGCCGCCTGACAAGTCACGCTCCATTCGGTGCAATGGAACTGTTCGATTTGGAGCGACTCAAGTCACTCCGACTTAGAAAAAGGTCCTTGTACCATTTTGGGGAACTTCAGAGCGACTTGCATTGACTTCTGTTACTGAAATCGTTTGCAAGTCACGCTGAACGGGGCCAGCTTCAAAGTCGGGCGACTTTGAAGCTTCCCTAGTGTGAACCCCCGAGACTAATATCTCTGAGAAGATCACCAATAATGATGGACTGTTTGGACGTTTGATTAATTGAAGATAGGAGTATAATTATTTGTTTCTTTTCTAGAGTGACAGCACAGCAGAAACAGCAACCACAAAAAATAAATAGATATGACACTTACGGGCACAGGCCATCTGTTGCATGGGAGCACTACACGCCATCGTGAATGCTGTAAGAGAGGACAGATGATGAGTGATAAGCACCATATTACAGACTCTATAGGATACTTGTGGATTCCTCACCATGACATGTGACTGCGGTCATCAGGGCTGGGAAGTGTCTCTAAACCCAAAACCAAAAATGTGGTATGTTGCAGCTTACCAGTACTTAAATGGTGGCTGCATTAGTTTTCTTTTGATTTCATACTCCCCCCATTTCATTTTCACTTGGTGGCCCCACAAATAATATACATATATCAAAAGCAGCGCTATAGATCTAACAAGTACTGTGCAAAAAAATTGCAATATGAGGGAGCAAATAAAGTGCAAAAGGTGCAATATGAAACATCAAACTATAAAAGTGCAACATGGGACAGCAAATATTTAAACATGCATGTTCCATGATGGAACAGCAAATAAAGTGCCAAGAAGTGCAATATGAAACAGCATTCAATAAATTGCAGGTATATATCCAACACTTATACCCTGTTTTTACATTTTTACCTACAGGTGAACCTATAATAAGGCTTACTTATAGGTGAAAAGGAATATCTCCTAAACCAGTACCGTTTAGGAGATATTCACCGCGCATGCAGCCGCTGACATCAGCGACGCATGCGCTCCGAAGGTCCAGTGGACATTGCCGGAAAATCAGAGCTCCTTGACAGAAATTAGACTCGCATGTGTCGGAGTGACGTCATCGCGGCTCCGGACACTCACAGACGCAAACCCAGAAGACACGCCAAGGGGGAAAAGTCAGCTCCCTCTGCGGTGACCAGGAGGCTATGCCGATGCTCCGAACTAAGGTAAGTATTTCATAATGAGCTAGTATGCGGTACATACTAGCTCATTATGCCTTTGCCTTACAGGTTTTTTTTTGCGGGTTATACAACCGCTTTAAATGTACATAAAGGTAACAACTAATGTGCAAACAAACAGTACATATATAAATGTCTTTATGTCATAAAAAAAAAAAAAAAGAAATTGTGAAGTCCATAGTGAGAACAGAGATCATTAGCATGTGTTCTTCCAACTCAGGTGTAAAGAGATCTCCACAACCGGCTAGGAATAATTATTGCGCCTCTTACCAGAGAAGATGGGCCATATATTATAATGGTAAAAAGCAGATAAGATGTTATCACAGGCTAAGCAATCAGCAAGGAAATCGATGGTCATCACTCCACAGTCAATCCCAATGGAATGCCAGGAAAGAAATGCAAATTTCCATCATGAATTATATAATAAACAGCAAAGTTTATTGAAACTGACAAGTAGAGATGAGCTTGGAGTTCGAGTCGAACCCATGTTCGACTCGAACATTGCATTTTTGACCGTTTTTCGAATTGCGACCGTTATGGGCCGTTCGCGACAAATTCGAGTGGCGCGTCACAGCCCATAATTCACTGTGGCATCGTAGTGCATTGCTGGCTGATGATTGGCCAAGCAGGCACTATGACCCGCATGCTTGGCCAATCACAGCGCCATCTGTACAGAGAGCCATAATTGGCCAAAGCCACGGAGGTGATCCTTTATCTCACGCCTCCTAGTGTTTCTCTCCCAGATACAAGACCCCGACTAAATCCTTAAATTAGACGTGCCAGCAATAGCGGATCTGCCCATGTGGAATGAATTTCTCATCAACTGGAATGGCATGTCAATGTTCATTCCGTTAGCATCTCCCTCTTCATCTCAGGTAGTCACGGATACCGCAGCCTCCACTTGATTCACGGATTCAGTTAGTCCTTCTCTCTGTTCGAACTCTACCCCATTACTGCAGCAGCTCAAGTCTGGCGCAGTAACTGGGCAGGACAAACACTGTCGTTTGCCACAGACAACCAAGCCACAGCTAGTATTAGAAATAAAAGCAGGTTCAACTCGCTGGCCATCATGGCCTTCCTGAGCAGGCTGGTGCAACTATCCCCACAGCACCAATTAATTTTCTCTGCATCTACATCCCAGGCAAATGCAATACTCTGGCCGATGCACTACCTGTTTTAACTTTGCGTCATTCTTTTTGCAGGGATCTGGAACCGACCCGACCATGCTTCTTATCCCACATTGGTCATAGCTAACCTCGGATTAAAACAACACCTTCACAATGCTACCTGCCTTATTACTCTATCATTTCCTCACAACACCCTGAAGGCCTACCTTCTGTCTAGCCTCAAACCCTGGGGCAGTATCAGGAGATCTCCATCACATCCTGGCCTTCATATCATCCAGCCACACACAGTTGGCATTTTCACACAATACCATTAGACTCTACTTAGCTGGCATCCAGCATTTCATCTCCTTACAAAATCCTACCAAACCATCTTTGGTTGCCACCCATGCGGTCAAGACCATCCTGCGCGGTAGTCACAGGCAACTCCAAATCAATAGTAAACGCCTACCTGCGACCAGCGCCATATTCCGAGACATGTCTACCATCCTGTCACGTTCCCCTTTGGGTTAATTTCAGCCTGGTCATTCACGCAGCCATCTACTTGGCTTTCTGCGGCTTCTTACGCCCCAGTGAATTCACAGTCACCGGTCCCAGTTGTAATAACAATTGCTGTTGTTCTGATCCTATTAATACCACAGGCAGGCAACTACAGTATTTACAGTAAGTGTACTGTGTCCTCTCCACAGTGTGCACCTAAAGCTACCTGAAGAAAATTGGTTGTGTTCTTCTGATCCTATTAGTACCACATACAGGCAGCTGCAGTATTTACAGTTAGTGTACTGCGTCTTCTGCACAGTGTGCACCTAAAGCTACCTGAAGAAAATTGGTGTTGTTCTTCTGATCCTATTAGTACCACAGGCAGGCAGTTGATTCTGCTAGCTGCAGTATCAGTATATATATACATTCCAGCTTTGTGCAGCTACATCTCACTGCAGGCCATTAATATGTCTGGAAGGCCAACAAGGAGAGGCAGAGAGTCACAAGCCAATAAAAGAGGGCAAGCAGGCTCTGTGTCTAGAGGCAACAGTGCTGGTCGTGGAGACGGTGCATCCTCATCAGCACGTGGCCGTGGGACATGCTTGTACTTTTTCTTTCGGCAGCTGGCCGTGTTGAGCCACAACATGCCGAAGACTTGTAGAGTGGATGACCAAGCTGTCCTCATCCTCCTCATCCTCTCTCACCCAGGCTCAGGGTACTTTGTCTGGCAAAGTAGCTGCCAACACGGCCTCTTCCCTCGGCTCAATGGCATCAGTCACTCCTTCCCTAGCCCCATCATGTCCTCCTGAGGAGTCCCCCGAACTGTTTGACCACAGTGTTGGGTACATGCTCCAGGAGGATGCCCAGCGCTTTGAAGGCTCCGATGATGGTACCCAGCTAGAGGAAGGCAGTAACATGAGCCCAGAGAGAGGGGGTGCCCAAGAAGGACAGCAATCTGGCAGTCATGTTCCCCCAGCTGCAGCATACTGCCAGGTTTGCTCCAGTGATGAGGAGGGAGGGGATGATGAGGTCACTGACTCCACGTGGGTACCTGATAGGAGAGAGGAGGAGGAGGAGGAGGAGGCACATCTCCAATGAGGCAGGATGCCCTCCAGGGGCCAGCTTAAGGGCAGCACACCGACTGCATCACACCGCAGAGCTCCGCATGTGCAGGGCGCTGCTGTCTCTGCGCATTATTCCAAAAGTTCTTTGGTGTGGGCATTTTTTGAGACGAGTGCATCAGATCCCACCGCTGCTATTTGCAACATATGTCTCAAGCGTATCTCGCGTGGCCAAAACATCACCCGCTTGGGCACCACATGCTTGACCAGACATATGTCGACCTGCCATGCAGTTCGTTGGCAAGCGTACCTAAAAGACCCACACCAAAGAACAAAGCGGACCTCTCCTTGCTTCTCATCAGCTGGGATCTCCAACCCCACTATACCTTCAGTCCTCTCTGTAACCTGCACTGAGAGGAATGAAGGTGTAGTATTAGGTGTGTCACAGCCAAGTACTTGCGGGCAATCTGCTATCGGTACACCAACGTCAGATTGTACCAGGCAAATTTCTCTGCCCCAGCTGCTGCACCGCCGAAAGAAGTTCGCTCCCAGCCATCCACATGCCCAGTGGTTGCATATTACCGCTGACTCATGGTCCTGCAGGCATGGACAGGGACGTTACCTATCTTTCACCGTGCACTGGGTGACTCTTCTGGCAGCTGGGAAGGATGCAGGACAGGGTGCAGTAGTGTTGGAGGTTGTTCCGTCACCACGCCTCCAAAATTCTACTAGTGGTGATTCTGCCACACCTCTCTCCTCCACCCCCTCCTCTTCTTCTTTCTCCATGGCCTCTTCCTATGCTGATTTGTCCTCGGAACCAGCGGTGCTCCGTAGGTGTTCAAGGGGCTACGCAGGCAAAAAGATGCCATGCTGTGTTTGAGCTGGTGTGCTTGGGGGACAGGAGCCACACTAGGGCAGAGATTCTGTCAGCTCTTCAGGGGCAGGTTCAGAGGTGGTTGACGCCAAGCCAGCTTAAGCCAGGTATGGTGGTTTGCGACAATGGCACCTCTCTGCCCTCTGACAGGAACAACTGACCCATGTGCCCTGTTTGGCTCACGTCCTTAACTTGGTGGTGCAGCGGTTCTTGGGCAGGTACCCGGGCTTACAGGATGTCCTGAGGCAGACCAAGTAAGTCTGTGTGCATTTCTGCAGGTCATATAATGCCAGTGCTCGGCTGGCTGACCTCCAAAAGGAATTTAACCTGCCCAAGAACCGCCTAATCTGTGACATGCCCACCAGGTGGAACTCAATGTTGGCCATGCTGCAGTGGCTGCACATGCAGCAGAGGGCCATCAATGAGTACCTATGCAACTATGGCACCAGGACAGGTTTAGGGGACCCGGGTTTTTTCCCCATGCCAGTGGGCTATGATCAGGGATGCATGCACTGTCCTGTCACCATTTGAGGAGGCCACGAGGATGGTGAGCAGTGACAGTGCATGCATCAGTGACACTGTTGCTCTTGTCTACCTGTTGAAGCACATGCTGCGTGAAATATTGGACAGGGCACTTAAGGCAGAACAGAGGGAGGAAGAGGAGTACTTCCTTACCTCTCAAGGCCCCCTTTATCCAGACAGTGTTCCTGCATGCCCGCCGATCACACAGGAAGAGGAGGAGAGGAGGATTGTGTCAGCATGGAGGTGGAGCCTGGCACTCAGCATCAGCAGCAGTCTTCAAGGGTTCATTTACAGTCCAAAGAAACCCATGGACTTGTACATGGCTGGGAGGAGGTGGCTGTGGATCATGTCATCCTTAGTGACCCAGAGGACTCTGGACCGAATGCCTCTGCAAACCTATGCTGTATGGCCTCCCTGATCCTGCAAAGCCTGCGGAAGGATCCTTGTATTCGTGGTATCAAGGGGAGGATGATTACTGGCTGGTAACTCTCCTTGATACACGTTACAAGGGTAAGGTTGAGGACCTTATCTTGCCGTCGCAGAGGGAGCAGAGGATGAAACATCTTCGGGAGGCCTTGCAGAAAGGTTTGTGCAACGCGTTTCCAGAGCCTGAGAGGTTACAATTTCCTGGTCCTCCTGGACAATGTGTTGCTGAGGCTTCGGTCAGTCACAGAAGGAGCAGTGGAGAAGGTGGCTGTCTGACCGATGCGTTCAGACAATTTTTTAGTCTGCAGCCCCAAGGTCTGATCGGTTCCAGCAACCATCACCAGCGTCTGATTCACATGGTGCAGGATTAGCTAGGGGCAAGATCAGACTTGGACACCTTTCCCACCGAAAATCCTCTGAGTTACTGGGTCTTGAGGATGGATCACTGGCTAGAGCTTGCACAGTATGCAATTGAGCTACTGGCCTGTCCTGCATTCAGCGTTCTTTCGGAACGCACATTCAATGCTGCTGGAGGCTTTGTAACCGATCACAGGGTGCACCTGTCCACCGAATCGGTCGATCGGCTGACCTTCATAAAAATAAATCAGTCTTGGATCACCAGCTACCAAGCACCTGATGCTGATGTAACCGATTTTTTAAATGTGAGATCCCTTCAAGACTGCCTATGCTGATGCTGAGTGACTATCCTGTTATGCTGAGTCACAATCCTCTTCCTCCTCAATTCTGATAGCTTGTAAGAACATTTTTGGTTCTGGGCACCGCCACCAGTGGCCAAGGCCCAATTTTTCTGCCCCTGTTTAACAGGGGCGTGTAACTACAATTTTTGATGCAATACTTTGCAGCAGGGCTCATTCCTGCGCTCCAACTAGAGTATCTGTGAGGGGTTGCAGTGTTGTGGCACCAGCACCAGTGCCCAAGGCCCAATTTTTCTGCCCCTGTTTAACAGGGGCGTATAATTACAATTTTTGATGCAATACTTTGCAGCAGAGCTTATTCCTGTGCTCCAACTATAGCATCTGTGAGGGGTTGCAGTGTTGTGGCAGCAGTGGCTAAGGCCCAATTTTTCCGCCCCTGTTTAACAGGGGCGTGTAATTACAATTTTTGATGCAATACTTTGCAGCAGGGCTCATTCCTGCACTCCAACAAGAGTATCTGTGAGGGGTTGCAGTGTTGTTGCAACACCACCACCACCACCAAAGGCCCAATTTTTCTGCCCCTGTCCAACAGGTGCATGTAATTACAATTTTTGATCCAATATTTCACAGCAGGGCCCATTCCTGTGCCCACCAAGAGTAACTCTGATGGCTTAGAGTGTTGTGGCAACACCAACACCTAAGGCCGCAATTTTTGCAGAGTTTATAGGGCAGGCCCCTACTTTCAAGCATCCAGCTTACAAACGACTCCTACTTGTAAACGAAAGGAGACAACAGGCAGTGAGATGAAATCTACCCCTAGGAAGGGAAATTCTCTCCTGTAAGAGTTATAATGGGAAAAACATGTCTCCTCTCCACTGATGCTTTATCACCAATCCTTGTTTCAATAAAAACCCGAAATTGTCAAAAAACATTTGTCATTGGGACAGAAAGTGAGGTGAAATCTTCTGAAGAGGTGCACAGACCGCAAAACACAGGGGTGATAACCCTTCCCTATATATTGGGTGTTACCACTAC
Organism: Aquarana catesbeiana; assembly: GCF_042186555.1. Taxonomy (NCBI): domain Eukaryota; kingdom Metazoa; phylum Chordata; class Amphibia; order Anura; family Ranidae; genus Aquarana; species Aquarana catesbeiana. Next base: position 946,549,683 of record NC_133324.1, on the reverse strand, counting down.
CACCAAAGGCCCAATTTTTCTGCCCCTGTCCAACAGGTGCATGTAATTACAATTTTTGATCTAATATTTCACAGCAGAGCCCATTCCTGCGCCCACCAAAAGTAACTCTGAGGGTTTACAGTGTTGTGGCAACACCACCACCAAAGACCCAATCTTTCTGCCCCTGTTCAACAGGAGCATGTAATTACAATTCTTAAAATAATATTTCACAGCAGGACCCGTTCCTGCGCCCACCAAGAGTAACTGTGAGGATTTGCAGTGTTGTGGCACCAGCACCACCACCACCAAAGGCCCAATTTTTCTACCACTGTTCAACAATCGCATGTAATTACAATTCTTGATCTAATATTTCACAGCAGAGCCCGTTCCTGCACCCACCAAGAGTAACTGTGAGGGCTTACAGTGTTGTGGCAACACCAACACCTAAGGCCCCAATTTCTGCAGAGTATATAGGGCAGGCCCCTACTTTCAAACATCCAACTTACAAACGACTCCTACTTGCAAATGGAAGGAGACAACAGGAAGTGAGATGAAATCTACCCCTAGGAAGGGAAATTCTCTCCTGTAAGAGTTAATATGGGAAAAACGTGTCTCCTCTTCACTGATGCTTTATCACCAATCCTTGTTTCACTAAAAACCCCAAATTTTCAAAAAAACATATGTCATTGGGACAGAAAGTGAGGTGAAATCTTCCGAAGAGGTGCACGGACAGCAAAACAAATGTTACAGGGGTGATAACCCTTCCCTATGTTTTCCAAAAAGCTTAAAAATATATTTTTTGGCTGGAGCTACACTTTAAAAATGTACCAGTTCAAAATTACAAACAGATTCTACTTAACGACAAGGTTCTGTTCTTGGACCTCTTTTATTTTCAATCTGCACCTCTTCCCTGGGTCAGCTGATAGCCTCTCACAGCTTTCAATATCATTTCTATGCTGATGACACACAAATCTATCTCTCCACCCCTCAACTCACTCCATCAGTCTCCTCACGCATCACTAACTTACTAACCGACATATCTGTATGGATGTCACACCACTTCCTCAAACTCAACTTGTCCAAAACCGAGCTTATAATATTTCCTCCCCCACGTGCCTCTTCCCCTGACTTCTCTGTCAAGAGCAATGGCAAAACCATCCACCCGTCCCCACATGTCAGGGTACTAGGTGTTATCCTAGATTCTGAACTCTCCTTTCGGCCCCACATCCAATCACTTTCCAAAGCTTGCCGCCTCAACCTCCGCAACATCTCTAAACTACGTCCCTTTCTAACCAATGAAACCACAAAGCTCCTGACTCACTCCCTGGTTATCTCTTGCCTTGACTACTGCAACTCACTCCTCATTGGCTTAGCTTTAAACAGACTATCCCCCTTCAGTCCATCATGAATGCTGCTGCCAGACTTGTCCACCTTACAAACCGCTCGGTGTCTGCTACCCCTCTCTGCCAATCCCTCCATTGGCTACCACTCGCCCAACGAATTAAATTCAAAATACTAACAATAAGTTACAGGGCCATCCACAACTCTGCCCCTAGCTACATCGCTAGCCTAGTCTCAAAATACCAACCTAATTGCCATCTCCGTTCCTCCCAAGACCTCCTGCTCTTTAGCTCCCTCGTCACCTCCTCCCATGTCCGCCTCCAGGACTTCTCCCGAGCCTCGCCCATCCTCTGGAATTCCCTACCCCAATCTGTCAGACTGTCTCCAAATGTATCCACTTTTGGGCGATCCCTGAGGACTTTCCTTTCCAGAGAAGCCTAATCTGCCTCCATCTAACAACTGCACTATTTTCTCCATTAGCTCATCCCCCACAGCTATTGCCCTTTTGTATAACTTGGCCCTCCCTCCTAGATTGTGGGCTCTAGCGAGCAGGGCCCTCTGATTCCTCCTGTATTGAGTTGTGTTGTACTTGTACTGTCTGCCCTAATGTTGTAAAGAGCTGTGTAAACTGTCGGCGCTATATAAATCCCGTATAATAATAAAATAAAAAAAAAACAACAAACCTGTCTTGTTTGCACCGCCTGTATACTACTGTTCAGAGTATATAGGGCCTGGGGGCCCCACGCCTTTCCTTTTTTTAATTTGGGTGCGGGGTTCCCCTTAATATCCATACAAGACACAAAATGCCTGGTAATGGACTGGGGGGTGGGGGGTACCCATGCCATTTGTCTCACTGATTTTCATCCATATTGCCGGGACCCGACATTAAAGCCGCAAGCAGTTTTAAATGACTTTTATTCCTTTAAAAATTTCATTTTGTGCAGGGACTGTTCTAAAAACAGGAAACACGTGCCACTTTACAGGCATACTATAGACACCCACCAGGTATGATATTTAAAGGAATATTTCACTTTTATTTTTTCACTTTAAGCATCATTAAAATCACTGCTCCTGAAAAAACGTCAGTTTTTAAAACTTTTTTTTGCATTGATACATGTCCCCTGGGGCAGGACCTGGGTTCCCAAACCCTTTTTAGGACAATAACTTGCATATTAGCCTTTAAAATTAGCACTTTTGATTTCGAACATTCGAGTCCCATAGGCTTTAATGGGGTTCTAAAGTTTGTGTGAACTTTCGGTCCGTTCGCAGGTTCTGGTGCGAACCGAACCGGGGGGGTGTTCGGCTCATCCCTACTGACAAACTTCACAGCAGGCTGATCAAAGCAAAGCAGAGAGCAGTAGATGGTGCTCGATGGCTAATGCAGATGGGCGCCGAGAGTAGCCATGCCCCTACGTATTTCGTCAGCAATGACGTCTTCTGGGGTTATGAGCCACACACATAGCATCCCTTGGTCTCATTATAAATATACTCTATTAATATACTATATATATATATTATAATATACTTTATAGCCTGATCATTTTCCTTGCTGATCGCCTAGCCTGTGATAACATCTTATGCACTTTTGGCCATTATAACCTTTGGCCCATCATCTCTGGTAAGAGGCCTGATGATTATTCCTAGCTGGTGGTGGAGATCTCTTTACACCCGAGTTGGAAGAACGCATGCTAATGGTCTCTGTTCTCACTATGGACTTCATTATTTTCTTTTTATTATGACATAAGGACATTTATATGTGCACTGTGTTTATTTGCACATTAGTTGTTACCTTAATGCATGGTTAAGTGTTGGATATATACTCGCAATTTATTAAATGCTGTTTCATATTGCACTTTTTTGGCACTTTATTTGCTGTTCATACTGAAACATTTATGTTTAAATATTTGCTGTCCCGTATTGCACTTTATAGTTTGCTGTCTCATATTGTAATTTTTTGCACAATACTCGTTAGATCTATAGTGCTGCTTTGATATATGTATATTATGAGTATTGGTATCACACTTTTTTTTTTTAGCAAGCTGCTTTTTGAACTTTATTTACACTTTTTTATTTCTACAAATAACATACTGTATTTATTGGCGTATAACACTCACTTTTTTACCATGAAAATTGGGGGCAAATAGCGTGTGCGTGTTATATGCCAATACTTCAATTTTAGCTGCCTCGGAGGGGACAAGGAGGGGGGCCGGATGAGCGCTGTCAGATTACATACAGCGAGAATCTCCTGTTTACTTGGCAGCCTCTGTAATAGGAAGTCCTGTCTCCTGGGCCGACATTGGACCACTGTTCTGTCTATCATAGGAGATTCTCTTTGTATGTAATCTGTCGGCGCTTGTCCCGCCCCCTCCCTGTCCCCTCTAGGCTGCAGGTGGACGTCAGTCAGGCTGCACTGATGGCAATGGTGAGGCTGCTGCATTGAAGGCAATCGTGAGGCTGTATTGATGTGGATTGATGAGGCTGCAGATGGGCACTGACCCTTATTTTGCTCCAAAGTTCCTTATTTAAAATTTTAGTTTTTTTCCTGAAACTTCCCTCTTAAAATGAATGTGCGTGTTATACGCTGATAAATACGGTACTTCCTATACCCTCATGTCTACATTTTTTTTCTCCACTGTGGGAAGCAATGGTTGTCACCCAGGCTAGACTTTAAACATGTCTTGCTTTGTTCATCACCATTACATGGTGGATGGATCGGACTAGTATTTTGCATAATAAAGAAAATATTGTGCTTTTGTTTAAGGACAAGGACATAGCATTTCTGGCAAGATCAACAGGTATTTTTTGAAAACGTTCTTAGCCTGAAAAGGAAAAACTAATTCAGCCACCTCATCTACAACATAAGAACAGATAAGCTGCAATATAAAATGTTTTTTGATTAAGATACAATTTAACGCAGTATTGAGAGGTTATAGTATGCACTATATTACCAAAAGTATTGGGACACCTGCCTTTACACACACATGAACTTTAATGTCATCCCAGTCTTAGTCTGTAGGGCTCATAACTGAGTTGGTCCACCCTTTGCAGCTATAACAGCTTCAACTCTTCTGGGAAGGCCGTCCACAAAGTTTAGGAGTGTGTCTTTTGGCATGTTTGACCGTTCTTCCAGAAGCGCATTTGTGAGGTCAGGCACTGATGTTGGATGAGAAGGCCTGGCTCGTAGTCTCCACTCTAATTCATCCCAAAGGTGTTTTATCTGGTTGAGGTTAGGACTCTGTGCAGGCCAGTCATGTTCCTCCACCTCAAACTCGCTCCTCCATGTCTTTATGGTCCTTGCTTTATGCACTGGTGCTCAGTCATGTTGGAACAGGAAGGGACCACCATCCCCAAACTGTTCCCACAAAGTTGGGAGCATGAAATTGTCCAAAATGTTTTGGTATGCTGAGAGGTTCCCTCACTGGAACTAAGGGGCCAAGCCCAACCCTGAAAAACAAACCCACACCATAATCCCCCCTCCACCAAATGATTTTTACTAGTGCACAAAAGCAAAGTTCATAAAGACATAGATGAGCGAGTTTGAGGTGGAGGAACATGACTGGCCTGCACAGAGTCCTGACCTCAACCAGATAGAACAGCTTTGGGATGAATTAGTGGAGACTGCGAGCCAGGCCTTCTCATCCAACATCAGTGCCTGACCTCACAAATGTTCTTCTGGAAGAATGGTCAAACATTCCCATAGAGACACTCCTAAACCTTGTGGACAGCCTTCTCATTAGAGTTGAAGCTGTTATAGCTGCAAAGGGTGGGCCAACTCAATATTGAACCCTACGGACTAAGACTGGGATGCCGTTAAAGTTCATGTGTGTGTGTGTAAAGGCAGGCGTCCCAATACTTTTAGTAATATAGTGTATTTCTCTGGGCAGTGATTAGAGATGTGTCCTATTACACAGTCCTGACTTCCTATGTTTCCTTATATTTCTGAGGTAGAAGAGCCCCTGCCTGGAAGGATCAGGTGGAAAGACAGCAAGTAACATTATAAAGTATTACATGAGGAGGAGTAGTTTTAATAAATCAGCTATTAGTATTCCCATTAACAATATCCAAATCTATATTCTGGGATGTGATCTGTCCCCACAGAAATGTATTAGTAACTATACACAGACAGACGGATTATTTAGACCAGAGTTTACCTTCCTTATTTAAATGTGAAAACTAGAGATGTGCACGATGGAAAAAGTTGTTTTTGTATCATAATCGTTCGTTGAGCTAATAATCTTTTTTTTGTCATATTCGTTATGTTAGACTGATTCGTTTTCAGATTTCGTTTTGTATATTCGTTATAAAAGAAAAAATAGGGGTGCAATTATTTACATTTGTGTATGTTGAGGTTGTTGCATGTTTTACATATGTGTGGAGATTTGATAGAATTTCATTGTCATTTGTGTTGCAATGACAATGTATTTATCTTATCTATATTCTATTTTTTTCTATTCTATTTTCCTTAATTCTATTTTAGTCTGTTCCTTTATTTTCTATTCTATTCTGCTTTATTCTACTCTATTCTTTTATTTTCTATTTGATTATATTCCTTTATATTCTGTTCTATTGTATTGTATTTCATTATTTTATGTTCTACTCTATTCTTTTCTATTCTATAAAGCAGCCTAAGTAGGAATCCTCTTCTTTCACTTTTATAGCTTACTGTATTGATTGCAATATGTTTCACAATCGAATTCAAATGTATATTTCAAATTCAAATTTGGATAACGCATTTCATTATTTATTTCGGATTTGTTGAAATTTGTTACTATTTTTGGTTGAGCTGGTAGACTTGTGTGTATTTTCAACTAAACTAACTATGTAACTATTGCGATTTGGAAATTCGGATACATCCAAATCTCTGAAGAGATTTTTTTTTAAATTTGATAATTTTTATTCATGATTAAACACAGTACATCACATTACTCAATATACAAGTTACCAAACAGTAATAAAACCTCCTAATACCTGATGTGGTATATAGGTTCACACTATAAAAGGTACATTTCTGCTTTTCACCCCCCCCCCCTTGCACCACTATATATACCTTGTACCAAACTCTTTTCCCTATATATAACCCCAAACATATTACTACTACTCCTATATTAAGAACAACGTCCTCCCTATCTTCTTCTTACTCTATTTACTCTGTAGGGTGGGTCGCACTCATCAACCAGGGATTCCAGATTTTTTTTAATTCTCTTAGGTTTCCTGCCCTTACAAACACTGTCCTTTCTTTTCCTATTGTTTCCGACACTTCCCTACGCCAGTCAGCAACCGAAGGAGGTTTCTCAGCTTGCCATCTCTTGGTTATTCCCTTTCTTGCCTGATATAGGCATCTCCGCACTGCTTTTATTTTATCTCTCCCATTACCCAAGTTCCCACCTACCCCCAGAATACATAGCTTTGGATCTAGTTTGAGACTCACATTAAAAAACCTGTTTATATCCTCAATCACTTCTAACCAATAGCGGGATAATTTAGGGCATTTCCATACCATATGTAACAAATCTCCATTCATTTGGCATCTAGGACACTTGGGATCTACTCTTCTCCCCCATTTAAACAGTTTTTGGGGGGTATAGTATGCCCTATGGCAGTAGCATTAGGTGCAAAAATTTCTTAGCTGGCGAGACTGAGACCTGGTGGCCTCCCTTCAACACCTCCCTCCACTGGGCATCCGATATTATCCCCAGGTCTCTTTCCCACTTCCCCCTAAACCTAAGTTTATTTGGTCCTTCCCTGCTATTTCTGAAGATATGTTGGTAGAGTTCAGCTATTAATCCCTCAAAACTCTCTATCATCTGGGGGATGGGTGATTGGCTCCAGTTCGGACCTTGTTCCCCATACTGGGCCTGTAGTGCATGCCTAATTTGGATATAGCCAAAATATGACTGCTTCGGGACACCAAACTCTTCTTTTAGGGAGGCAAAGGATTTCAGCACATTACCATTATATAATTGCTCTAGTTTAGTTATCCCCCTTGCCTCCCATGTTTTAATTTTTCCTATCTTTGTTAGTTCTTGAAGATGTTTGTTATCCCAAAGAGGCATATTCCCCACTATCCTCCCCATACCTTTCAGACTTTTAATACTTTTCCAAATTTTTAGCATTAGTTTGACTGTGGGAGTCCTATATGCAAACGAGTTTGCCTCCAACACCTCCAGCACTCGTCTATGGGGTGCACCTGCAGTCATTATACCAAGGTTATTATTACCCATAGGTCCGATACCTGTTCTCAGATGTTGCAGCTGAGCTGCCAGAAAGTAGCAACATGGATGCGGGACCGCCATGCCCCCCTCACCCATTGCAAGCTGTAGGGTCTGCAAACTTATCCTTGGATGCCCCCCCCTCCACACAAGCCCTCTAAACAGCATATCTATTTTTTTGAACCATTTACCATATATCCAAACTGGTGAATTATGTAAGATATACAATAATTGGGGCATCCACAGCATTTTAACCAGGTTGCACCTTCCAGCTACCGACAAAGGGAGTCCTTTCCATATATCAACCTTTTTTTTAAATTTCTCCAATAATGGGGCCATGTTATTATTTAAGAAATGGTCTGGATCCCTTGTTACCTGGATCCCTAAATATTTGGTTTTCTCCACTATTTTTAATGGGGTTTCTTCCAGAAAAGTACCTTGTTTGATGGGGTCTAGCAGGACAGACTTTTCCCAGTTTATAGTGAGGCCGGAGACCTCGCCAAAGTCTGCAAAGACTCCCATCACCTGTCTTAGTGATCCTTCCGTGTTCCCCAGGAAAATAAGGACATCATCCGCGTATAACGCGATCTTCTCCTCCCTGGTCCTTCTCTGAAACCCCTCCACCATCCTATTTTGTCTTACCGCCGCGGCCACTGGTTCCATAGCTAAGGCAAAGATCAGGGGTGAAAGAGGACACCCCTGTCTTGTACCTCTCTCCAACTGAAACTTGCTAGAGAGTACATTGTTAGTTCTGACCCTAGCTATGGGATAACTATATAGGATTTTCACCCACCTCCTAAATGAGGGGCCGAAGCCATACACCTTCAGAACCTGCCAGATAAATCCCCATTCAAGACTATCGAAAGCCTTCCCTACATCCAACATCATGACAGCTCTAGTACCCATGTTTTCTATTGGAATCTGCAGATTCAGAAATAGCCTCCTTATATTCTCACTTGTTGACCTTTGGGGGATAAAACCTGTTTGATCCGGGTGGACTAAGCTATGAATTATCTTTTGAAGCCTAGTGGCCAAAATTTTAGCCAGAATTTTTACGTCTGAACACAATAAAGAGATAGGTCTATACGATCCAGGTTCCAAGGGATCTTTCCCTTCTTTAGGTATCATTATAATTGTGGCCTCCGTCATTGATTCGGGCAGCCTCCCTTCCTGATATGCCCACTCAAACACCTTGAGAAGTTCCGGTAGCAGTATCTCCCCATATTTTTTGTAGATCTCTGCCGGGAGACCATCTAGAACCGGAGATTTTTGATTGGTCAGTTGTTTTACAGCGGCTTTAACCTCTTCTAATGAGATTGGGGCCTCCAGGGTCTCGATCTCCAGCTCTGTAAGGGAGGACAACGCAATTTACCTAAAGAATCTTTCCATTATCTCTCCTGCCACTGGCCCCTGGGATTTATATAGTTCTTCATAGTATTTCTTGAATGTTTCATTTATTTTATCTGGTTGATATGTAGTCTCACCTTCCCTGATACTAATGGCGGGAATTATTGGGGGGGCAATAGCAATATGAGCTAATATCTTCCCTACTTTTTCCCCCTCTCCGAACATTATATGTTTTTGGAATGCTCTTTTATTTTCAGCTTTCCTAGACATTACCTCTTTATATATTGATTGCTTATTTTCCCACCTTTGATAATTTTCCGGGGATGGGTTTTCCACAAGCTCCCTTTCTGCTACTAGGATCTCATCTCTAGCATTCTCTTCCTCAGCCTTTGATGCTCTGTTTACTCTTGAGATCTGCTGGATCAATATTCCCCTCATGTACGCTTTCAGCGCATCCCACATTACCCCTCTTGCCACTGAGTCCTCATTTAGAACTATAAATTCTCTCAGCTTTGCTATGGTCTCCTTTGTGTCCTCAAGAATCTCGAGCCACACTGGATTCAGTTTCCAAGTACCCCATTGTTTCCTTATCCCGATATCCATCCTAACTGTCACCGGTGTGTGGTCCGAGATTCCTCTTGGATGATAAGTTATATCACTGACCAATGAAGCGGCCATGTCATTACCTAAAATAAAGTCTATTCTTGACAGTGAAGAGTGGGTACTAGAGTGGCACGAAAACTGTTGTACCCCGGGGTTTCTCACTCTCCACAGGTCCATCAGCCCCGCCTCTTCGAGAAACTGGCCCATTCGGATCCCACATGGATTCTGTCCCGCTTTTCCTGGGGGGAATTTGTCTAATTCTTTATTTATTATAACATTAAAATCCCCTACTACAATGACAGGGATCCTCGGTTTGTCTACCACAAACTCCAGCAGGCTATATAAAACTTCTAATTTAAAAGGTGGAGGGTTATAAATATTTGCTATTATACAATCCTGATTCCCTATCGTGCAGTGTAAGAAAACATATCAGCCCCCTTCATCTATCTTGCTCTGTCTGCAGGAAAACACAATCCCCTTCCTAATCAGCACCCCCACCCCCCTCGAATAAGAGGAGTGCACCGCATGGTACTGATTCTGAAATTTTTTGTTCTTAATAAATGCTTTTGTCTCCCTGGTCAGATGCGTTTCCTGCAGGCAGGCAATATCTAGTCTAAGTGCGTCTAACAAATCGAATACCTGCGCTCTTTTTAGGGGAGTACCCAATCCCCTAACATTCCATGAGCCAATCTTTATTCCCATTAGCTATTTGCGAATAAGATTATCACTGCGAAGAAGAAAAAACCCCAAACCCCAGTGACCAAGTGTGGGAATATTCTCCATATTCCGTGAGTTATACCCATAAAAAAAGAAAACAAAAGAAAAACAATACATAGTTCCCTATCAAATCTACCTCGGTGCTTAATTGTAATATCAACTATACAAATTTCATTATCCATATCCTTTGTGTCTTTATATAATGTAATATACCTTATACTTAATGTGTTACTTGGTACCTTATATTGCATTTTAATTTTCCTGTGCTCTTTACCCCCTCCCCCCCTCCCCACCCCTCCCCCACCCCCCCTCCCTCCCATGTACTAGTTTATTTACCCATCCTTCCTCCCTCCCAACTTTCCCATACCACTCTAGGTTACCCCTCCAGGCTTTTTTAATGGCCGACCCATATCCATCTACCCTTCCGTACTCAGCTCTGCGTTTCTGAAGATCCGGGGAGAAATCGGGGAATATTGATATCCTTGCATCTTTATATAGGATCTTCCCCATTTCACGAGCTTTGTGTAAGAGTTTTACTTTATCCTTGTAGTTTAAAAATTTAACTAGAAACGGTCTTGGGGGGGTTTCCCGGTGGGGGGGGCCTAAACGGAACTCTATGCGCCCTTTCTATAGAAAACTGCTGTGTAAATGTTTCACCTCCAAATACCCCCAACACCCAGTTCTCCAAAAATACAATAGGGTCCGGGCCTTCACACCCCTCAGGGATTCCCACCACTCTGACATTGTCCCTGCGAAGTCTATTTTCCATTTCATCGACTTTCCCTACAAGCTTTTCAATTTTTTCCCTCCAGATCTTTGCTTCTTGTTTCATAGGGAATAAATCATCCTCTATTAGACTTATTCTCTTTTCCGCTTCCGTCACCCTTTCAGTTGTCATCTTAAGATCCTGGCGTACTAGGGTCAGCTCCTCTTTAATGTCCTTCATTTGCTCTCCCAGTGCCCCCAAAGAGTGGTTGCATGCGCTTATTGCCAATAAAATATCCTTTAGGGAGGGTTCTCCTTCCACTATGGAGATTGGAGCGGCTAAGGCCTCCATTTCCTTGCTAACGGCTCCTAAGCCTTTTGTAGTAGGATTCTTTGTACTGGGGATGCCTATAGACTGACCCGTATGACCCTGGCTTTTCCTGTCTGTTACTGACTTGATCTGAGCTTGCTGTCCTCCCTTATTTGGGGTATGTTCTGCTGCCAGGACCAGTTTCTCTAATTTAGCGGAAGCTGCCACCACCGCAGCTGTTGCCCCCACCACAGTAAGATGCGGACCTTTTTCCTTCTCCTTGTCTTTAGCTGACCGTAAGGATTGAGTTCCCATATTTTCCTGGCTGGGATGCTCCTCTCCCTTTCTTCTCCCTGTCATATTGATTTTCTCCAGGTTGTCTTGTTCTCCTTAAACCTCTTATATGCTTATACACTTGCACCGCCAACTGTTGATATCTTATTTAATTGCTCCTTATTACCAGTCTGGCCATTTACCAAAAATCAAGCTTACACAAAGGTGCCCAACAACAGTCCTGGTCTGGTATCTGGCCTCACACCCCCTTGGGCACAGATCTTAATAAGATATCAATAAGTCATACAGAGTTCTTGTATATCAGGTCCCTCCAGAGCTCACAGTCCCCCTTCTCTACTACAGGCCACTTAGGGTCCCTTAATGCACCCCTTCACAGTTCTTATTATTAACCCAGCAGTAGGGGGTCAGATCAGTCCAATAAACAGCAGGGGAAATCGGCTCAGTACCTCCCTTCCATACTGCAAGGGGGAACTTTAATCCAGCTTTTAGACAGGGATCAACCTAGGGGGAGACTTCAGGGGTTTTTTCTTCAGGGTTCAGGATTCCGCCGTCAATGCTTATCAATATGCAGTATACAGCTAACAGACCACAACACAGTTCAAACAGGATACATTTACTGTGTACCTGTTTCTTGCTTGCAGCGGTCTCTCTGAGGCTCCGTCTCCTCACTCACACTGGCAGCCAGACCGAGCTCACGCTTACTTTCTCCTCTCTCGCGATGCTTGTGATGTCAGCGCTAAGCTCTGTATCCCCCCTCGGCTCCCGCCGACCTCACACTGCCCCGAGCGGCGTCCCGAGCAACGCCCCCGTACGCCGCACCAGCGGCCGCTCCAGCAATCCCAGCAGGCAAGGATTCCGCGATCCACCAAGTACTCCCAGGATCAGGATAGCTCAGCAGGGAGGACCGAAGCCCAGCACAGTTCTACAGGTATCTATGCGGATACAGGGTGATGCGGATACAGGGTGAAGCGACTAGCAATTAGCCACAGGGCTTGCAGTGCTTCATGGAGCGAGATGGGTTCACATACTCACTCCACTCCTCTCACCTCCATCCGCTTCCGGCCACGCCCCACCATCGACGTAATCCGAACTTCAGTTCGTAACAAAACAAATCGCACATGTCTAGTGAAAACAACATACCTGGAGCTGGGACATCCCTGCGCATAGGAGGTCCCTCCACATGTGTCTTGGTGTCCTTGTTGACAGCTACATAGGCTGTGAGAGAGGAGACAACACCAGACTGCAGACTGGTCTCCAAGATCTTCTTCACATCTTCAGATGGTGACTCTGTTCCATGGTCCAGTTCAGAGATCAGAGTTTTGGCTGCCAGCCTGTGAATTGTGGGCCTGGAAAAGAATTGAGAGTGCATGAGGAAACCCAGACGATGGCATTAGTGGATGGTGGCTGAGGATACCAGAGATCTGACAGTCTATGGATGTGGATCTTAAAAAAAAATAGCCAGTGCGTGAGGAAACCAGGACTATGGTCGTCTGTGGATTGTGGCTGAGAGAAAATAGACAATGAATGAGAAGATCTGAGCTCTGCTAGTCTGAATGGTGGGTAAGAGAAGATAGACAGTGCATGAGAAGATCCAAGCTCTGCTAGGCTGAATGGTGAGTAAGAGAAGAAATGCAGTGCGTGAGAAGACCCAAAGCTCTGCCAGTCTGTGAATGGTGAGTAAGAGAAGATAGACAGCGCATGAGAAGACCAGAGCTCTGCCAGTCTGTGAATGATGGGTAAGAGAAGAAATGCAGAAGAAGAAATGCAGTGCATGAGAAGACTCGATCTATGCTAGTCTGTGAATGGTGGGTAAAAGAAGAAATGCAGAAGAAGAAATGCAGTGCATGAGAAGACTCGATCTCTGCTAGTCTGTGAATGGTGGGTAAGAGAGGGTAGACCGTGCATGAGAAGTTTTGGAGCTCTGCCAGTCTGTAAATGGTGGGTAAGAGAAGATAGACATCTTCCTCGGCTTCTTCTTCCCGGTTCACTCTCCGGACGATCTGCCTCAATGGGAGTCTCCCGCTGTGTGACGCTTCTGTTCTTCTGACAGCTCTTATATAACTGAGGGCGGGGCCACCCGGAGACCCCGCCTCCCTCTGACCCACGGGGGCTTCCCTATGGCTTTCCCTGTGCTGTCAGAGGGGGCGAGGTCACCCGTTTACGTAAATTTTTGGACATTTTTGACACTTTTTTTGTGAAATGGTAGAGGTACATTTGTACCCCATTACCAATTCACAAAGAGGGGGACCGGGATCTGGGGGTCCCCTTTTTAAAGGGGGCTTCCAGATTCCGATAAGCCCCCCGCCCGCATACCCCCACAACCACCGGGCAAGGGTTGTGGGGATGAGGCCCTCCCCATGTTGAAGGCATGTGGCCTGGTACGGTTCAGGAGGGGGGTCGCTCTCTCATCCCCCCCTTTTCCTGCGGCCTGCCAGGTTGCATGCTCAGATAAGGGTCTGGTATGGATTTTTGGGGGGACCCCACGCCATTTTTTAAAAAAATTTTGGCGCGGGGTTCCCCATAAAATCCATACCAGACCTGAAGCGTCTGGTATGGATTTTGAGGGGGACCCCCACGCCATTTTTTTTTTAATTTTGGCGCGGGGTTCCCCTTAACATCCCTACCAGAAGGGCCTAGTATGGAATTTAGGGGGACCCCCCACGCAATTTTATTTTTTAATTTTGGTTCGGGGTTCCCCTTAATATTCATACTAGACCCAAAAGGCCTGGTAAATGACTGTGGGGGAATCCCATGCCATTTTTTTCAAAGACTTTTATGTGTATTGCAGAGACCTGACAATTCATTTTAACCGCGAGTAGTTTTAAATGACTTTTTTCCTTTAGAAATGTAATTTTTCTCTCGGACTGTTCTAAACATGGGAAACATGCGCTACTTTACAGGCATACTATAGACACCCCCCCAGGTATGAAATTTTCAAGGAATATTTCACTTTTATTGTTTCCCTTTAAGCATTATTAAAATCATTGCTCCCGAAAAAACGGCTGTTTTTAAAACTTTTTTTTGCATTGATACATGTCCCCTGGGGCAGGACCCGGGTCCCCAAACACTTTTCATGACAATAACTTGCATATCAACCTTTAAAATTAGCACTTTTGATTATGTTTGTGTCCCATAGACTTTAATGGTGTTCGAACAAATTTTTTGCCTGTTCGCATGTTCTGCTGCGAACCGAACAGTGTTTGGCTTATCCCTAGTGGTGACTCTAAATAGATAACCAAGGAAATGTTTCAAAAATAATGTGAGGTATTTTCAAATACTAAATATTGACCTTTCCGCGTTCTGCACTTTCAGGGGGAAACGAAGATCATTCTTTATGATTTCATCTTTAAACTTGTACTGCAGACAGACCTGACCGTCAGCTTCATTCTCCACCTAGGAAATAATTAAAGAAAGTGTAAATCACTTCAAGCTCTGAGTTCTGAGCTCTTATATATAATGGATAACATACAGTGTAAATGGGCGTTAGACCCCTTTCACATTGGAGTGTTTTGCAGGCGCTATAGAGTTAAAAATAGCGCCTTCAAAACGCCCTAAAACTGCTGCTCTATTCATTCCAGTGTGAAAGCCCGAGGGCTTTCACACTGGAGCAGTGCGCTGGCAGGGAGTCAAAAAAAGTCCTGCCAGCAGCTTCTTTGGAGCGGTGAAGGAGCGGTGAACTCACTGCTCCTCCACCACTCCTCCCCATTGAAATCAATAGGGCACCGCTGCTATACCACTGCGGCAGAATTTTGCGGGTGGATGTAACCCCTTTTTGTCCGCTAGTGGGGGTTTTAACCCCCGCTAGCGGCCGAATAGCGCCGCTAAAACGGCGCTAAAAATAGCGCCGATTTACTGCTGATGCCTGGGCGTCGGCAGTGTGAAAGGGGTCTTAGGTTTAAGTTAAGAAACACCTAGTAACCTTGTTCTCACAGTCCCATTTAGCAAGGCAGGTGGGATTTGTACAGCAAGTCCTTAGCATATAACAACCAAATTATCTGCTTTTTTTCGAGCCATTACCTAAACTGAGGTTAGTTCCTGACAAACAAGGTGTCTCCTAATGGGTTCGCGAAAGCAAACAGGCAACTCTTGTATCTTCTGTTCTGTCAGCAATCAGCCTTTTCACCTAGCAGAATGCTCCCAGCAAAAAGAGTGAGAGAAAAAGATAGCCCTCAGTCAGCTTATATATATATATATGTATATATATATATATATATATATATATATATATATATATATATATATATATATATATATATATATATATACCGTATTTATCGGCGTATAACACGCACATTCATTTTAAGAGGGAAGTTTCAGGAAAAAAACTAAAATTTTAAATAAGGAACTTTGGAGCAAAATAAGAAGGGTCAGTGCCCATCTGCAGCCTCATCAATCCACATCAATACAGCCTCACGATTGCCTTCAATGCAGCAGCCTCACCATTGCCATCAGTGCAGCCTGACTGACGTCCACCTGCAGCCTAGAGGGGACAGGGAGGGGGCGGGACGAGTGCCGTCAGATTACATACAAAGAGAATCTATGATAGACAGAACAGTGGTCCAATGGTGGCCCAGGAGACAGGACTTCCTATTACAGAGGCTGCCAAGTAAACAGGAGATTCTCGCTGCATGTAATCTGACAGCGCTCGTCCGGCCCCCCTCCTTGTCCCCTCCGAGGCAGCTAAAATTGAAGTATTGGCGTATAACACGCACACGCTATTTGTCCCCGATTTTCATGGTAAAAAAGTGAGTGTTATACGCCAATAAATACAGTATATATATATTAATAAAGAGGTCTAGTTGCCATGTAAGATGCAGCCCAAGGAATAGATGCTTTTCACACCCAAAGCTCTATAAATCCTCCAGTACCTAGCACAGAACTTATAAAGATTCTGAGATGCTCCTCTTATGGTACTTTGTTTTGTTGTGATCTTGGAACATATTGCATATTAATTAAATTCCACCCACCCACACCTTAAACCATAGCCATCTTCACAGAAAGCCTGCCTACTCTGTATATACGTTGTCCACTTTCCCTCAGATTGGGTCTTTGGTACCACCAGCAAAGCCTATATCAATCTGGAAATATACCCACACCTCTTCATCTCTGCTAAACCCCATCCCACCCCAACTTTGTAATCTTCATTTAAAAATATTTTTCTGCAGCCTTGAAACTGAAGTAACACACAAAAAACACAATCTTCCCTGGGCTCACAGACCTTTCCCTTCAGCTGAGCATAGACAATAGATCTTTGACCGTGGAAGATGGCAGTGGGGACTTTGGACAGGACGATGGCTTCCACACTGGAAGGAAGGGTCCATTTTAGAGAGATGTCCTTCACAGAGGGCTGTAAGGAGCATTTTAGTGCCCGAAGAACCTGGAGAGTAAAGTAAAAAGAAACAGAAAAAATAAGTGTAACTTAAAAGTAGAACTTGGGCCACAAATAACAAGATAAAAATGAAAAACAGACTTTAATGCAATATCCGCCTTAAATTCAGAGATTTTCCCACAGTACTTTTTTTTTCTGTCATCAGATGTCCTCAGTCTGATGGCCAACATCATTCAACCCACTTGCTTTGAACCCAGGTCCTCCTAAGCCCCAGTTTGTGACTGGACAGTGAAAGGAGAAGCAGCACAGTGGTCACCTCATCTTTCTGTCATTCAGGATAGGGGGGTGTATGAATGGGAGTTGCCTATATGGCAAACCTGAATGGCATACACACACTTATAAATGAATCCCAGCTTTCTTACTACTTTATAACTTTAAGATTAAGGTTCATCTTCCTGGTGGGGTGAACTGAGTACCTTTTTTATCCTTCACCCTACCAGATTTGGATCTACCCAAGGTAAATCCTGCCTGTTCATGGTTTGAGGTCCTGACAAACTAATACAGGATTATGCAGGGTCGAATGCTTTGTAACCATAATGCACTGCAAAGGCCTTTGTTCTTAGGTCATCTGGCTTAGGAAAGGCAATCACTGCGGCTTTGTTTGTGTGATTTTTATTTTATGTTGGGGTGCTCAAAGTGCAGAATCATTTGCCTGGGTAAGAGTCTGGTTGGAATATTAAGGTAAACCCTATATGTTTGCCCCTTTCACACTGGAGCGTTTTGCAGGCGCTATAGCATTAAAAATAGCCTGCAAACCGCCATAAAACAGCTGCTCCATTCACTCCAGTGTGAAAGCCCGAGGGCTTTCACACTAGTGCGGTGCGCTGGCAGGACGTTGGAAAAAGTCCTGCCAGCAGCTTCTTTGGAGCGGTGAAGGAGCGGTGAACTCACCGCTCCTCCACCGCTGCTCCCCATTGAAATCAATGGGGCAGTGCTGCGATTTGCCGGCGGATTTAACCCCTTTTCAGAAACTAGCAGGGGGTTAAAACCGCCTTCTAGCGGCCGAATAGCGCGCTAAAAATAGCACCGCTTTACCGCTGACAGCACAGTGTGAAGGGGGTCTTAATGTGGGATTTAAGGATGTGTTTTGTGGGATTGTTTCCTTTTTTTTTTGGGAGGGAGGGTAAGTGTTATTAGAAGTTTCATGTGAACTGTGTTGGAGTTTGTTGATAAAGTGGTGTGTGTAAGAATATATGAAAAAAAAAAAAAGAAGGGAAACCCTATACCGCTTTCCCCACCCGTTTTTATTCTGACATTCAATATGTTAGAAATCTTATTGGGATGCTGCAGTTGTATGTAATCTAAGCTAATTTAAAAAGAAAAAATATTTCTACAGCCAAATATGTGCTGCCAGTGTATGCTGTCACTGAGACTGTCTGTGATAATAGCACTGGTCCATAACACTACATACAGCTTCAAGGCATTCCTCAACCATGGTATTTAACCACTTGCCGACCGGATCACGCCGATATACTTCGGCAAAGTGGCATGTTCCTGCGAATCGCCGTATGGGTAAGTGGTCCCCTTTAACCACTTCAGCCCGGACCAATATGCTGCCTAAGGAGCAGAGGACTTTTTCCAATTTGGCACTGTGTCGCTTTAACTGCTAATTGCGCGGTCATGCAATGCTGTACCCAAATGAAATTTGCATCCTTTTCTTCCCACAAATAGAGCTTTCTTTTGATGGTATTTGATCACCTCTGCCGTTTTTATTTTTTGCGCTATAAACGGAAAATGACCGAACATTTTGAAAAAAAAAGATATTTTCTACTGTTTGTTATAAAAAAAATCCAATAAACTCAATTTTAGTCATACATTTAGGCCAAAATGTATTCGGCCACATGTCTTTGGTAAAAAAAAGTCAATAAGCGTATATTTATTGGTTTGTGCAAAAGTTATAGCGTCTACAAACTAGGGTACATTTTCTGGAATTTACACAGCTTTTAGTTTATGACTGCCTATGTCATTTCTTGAGGTGCTAAAATGGCAGGGCAGTACAAACCCCCCAAATGACCCCATTTTGGAAAGTAGACACCCCAAGGAAATTTCTGAGAGGCATGTTGAACCCATTGAATATTTGTTTTTTTTGTCCCAAGTGATTGAATAATGACAAAAAAAAATATATTTACAAAAAGTTGTCACTAAATGATATATTGCTCACACAGGCCATGGGCCTATGTGGAATTGCACCCCAAAATACATTCAGCTGCTTCTCCTGAGTACGGGGATACCACATGTGTGGGACTTTTTGGGAGCCTAGCTGCGTACGGGGCCCTGAAAACCAATCACCGCCTTCAGGATTTCTAAGGGTGTAAATTTTTGATTTCACTCTTCACTGCCTATCACAGTTTCGGAGGCCATGGAATGCACAAGTGGCACAAACCCCCCCCAAATGACCCCATTTTGGAAAGTAGACACTCCAAGCTATTTGCTGAGAGGCATGGTAAGTATTTTGCAGCTCTCATTTGTTTTTGAAAATGAAGAAAGACAAGAAAAAACATTTTTTTTTTCTTTTTTCAATTTTCAAAACTTTGTGACAAAAAGTGAGGTCTGCAAAATACTCACTATAGCTCTCAGCAAATAGCTTGGAGTGTCTACTTTCCAAAATGGGGTAATTTGGGGGGGTTTTGTGCCACCTGGGCATTCCATGGCCTCCGAAACTGCGATAGGCAGTGAAGAGTGAAATCAAAAATTTACGCCCTTAGAAAGCCTGAAGGCGGTGCTTGGTTTTCGGGGTCCCGTACGCGGCTAGGCTCCCAAAAAGTCTCACACATGTGGTATTCCTGTACTCAGGAGAAGCAACAGAATATATTTTGGGGTGTAATTTCACATATTCCCATGGCATGTTTGAGCAATATATCATTTAGTGACAACTTTGTGCAAAAAAAAAAAAAATTTGTCTCTTTCCCGCAACTTGTGTCACAATATAAAATATTCCATGGACTCGACATGACTCTCAGCAAATAGCTTGGGGTGTCTACTTTCCAAAACGGGGTCATTTGGGGGGTTTTGAACTGTCCTGGCATTTTATGCACATCATTTAGAAGTTTATGTCACACATCACCCACTCTTCTAACCACTTGAAGACAAAGCCCTTTATGACACTTTTTGTTTACATGAAAAAATTATTTTTTTTTGCAAGAAAATGACTTTGAACCCCCAAACATTATATATTTTTTTAAAGCAAATGCCCTACAGATTAAAATGGTTGGTGTTTCATTTTTTTTTTTCACACAGTATTTGCGCAGTGATTTTTCAAACGCATTTTTTGGGGAAAAAACACACTTTTTAAAATTTTAATGCACTAAAACACACTATATTGCCCAAATGTTTGATGAAATAAAAAAGATGATCTTAGGCCGAGTACATGGATACCAAACATGACATGCTTTAAAATTGCGCACAAACGTGCAGTGGCGACAAACTAAATACATTTTTAAAAGCCTTTAAAAGCCTTTACAGGTTACCACTTTAGATTTACAGAGGAGGTCTACTGCTAAAATTACTACCCTCGATCTGACGACTGACGCTTGCGTTCGCCTTTGCATAAGAGCAGGGGGGGGGACAGAGGTGCTTTTTTTTTTTTTTTTTTTGCTTTTTTTTGCTTTTTTATCTTATTTTTAAACTGTTCCTTTCATCTTTTTTTTAATCATTTTTATTGTTATCTCAGGGTCCAGGAATGTAAATATCCCCTATGATAGAAATAGGTAGTGACAGGTACTCTTTTTTGAAAAAATTGGGGTCTATTAGACCCTAGATCTCTCTTCTGCCCTCAAAGCATCTGACCACACCAAGATCGGTGTGATAAAATGCTTTCCCAATTTCCCAATGGCGCTGTTTACATCCGGCAAAATCTAAGTCATGAAATGCTCGTAGCTTCCGGTTTCTTAGGCCATAGAGATGTTTGGAGCCACTCTGGTCTCTGATCAGCTCTATGGTCAGCTGGCTGAATCACCGGCTGCATTCTCAGGTTCCCTGTTGAGACAGGAGAGCCAGAGAAAAACACGGAAGACGGTGGGAATGGGGGGGGCATTCTCTCCCACTGCTTGTAAAAGCAGTCTAGAGGCTAATTAGCCACTAGGATTGATTTTACATGAAAGCCGACCTCTGGCTGAAAAGAATGATACCAAGATGATACATAAACCTGCAGGCATCATTCTGGTATAACCACTCAAAGTCGTGAATGGCGTACCTGAAGACAAAAAAATGGTTAACAATAAGACACAGTAAATGGTAAAGTATAAAAAATTGCATACCTGAAAAGCAAACATGATAAAACATAATAACAATAAAACATTGCAGAATAGAATACAGTAAAAAAAGAGCAGAACAATAGAGAGAGAATAGAGAGCGAGAGAACAATAAAACGACAACTATTTTTTTTTATTTTATATATATATATATATATATATATATATATATATATATATATATATATATATATATATATATATATATATATATATATATATATATATATATATTTTTTTTTTTTTTGCACTTTTTTTTGTAACTAACTTTTATAACTGTAACCGGTTCCAGGTTCGGGTCTCTCAAAATGCGATGGCATCTTGGGAGACCCTGTGAAAGTGTGCCTAGTCTGTGCAATGCTGTACCCTACGCTAATACTCAACTAGTGTATGGTAGCGTTCAAAACATTCACCAATGCAAAGACCAGACTTGTCAGGACAGGGGGGACAATAATAGCGGGTGTCACGCCTATATTTGCGCTTGCTGCAGACACAACATCTTTTTTGGGGGTTTCGTTGGGTAGGGGTACTCGGGAGGACATAAAGAAAATGCCTCTCATGCAGCCGACTGCATTTGGTTGGGGATGTGAATGGGGGAAGTACGGGCGCTGCAGAAGTGGTGGGTTCCCAATTAGGATTGCCGAATGCAGCAGGAAGGGCATTATGGGCACGACGGCCTGTGTTTGTCTTCTTGGTGGCAGCGGGACACTACTTGTGCTTGCCACCTCACCAGCTTGAACTGCACTTATGGGACTCGCCACGTCACCAAGTGTTACTGCAGTGCTGGTTTGACTACGACCGGGGTGTACTAGGCCGCTGGTGCTTGCCAGTTCACCAAAACGCTACCAAAAAAACTGTTAGCGATCGCAGGGATCAGGCCTGACTCAGTTATGCGTTTAGTGTTTTGTAAGTGACAGTGATCGATCAATACTGCACTTGGGTGGGCTGGGCTGGGCCGGGCAGAGGGGCAAAACGCAGGTGCTAGCAGGTATCTGGGCTGATCCCGCTAACACTGCGTTTTTGGGAACCCTAAACAGCTGGGGACGCTAGTATAGATCTGATCGGATCAGATATTGATCTGTTCAGATACTATACCACTAAGGGAGGCGTATGCTGCGTGCGTGGGTGTTAGCGGTACTGGCACTAACCTGATGCTGCCTGGGGCTGGTGCTTGCCAGTTCACCAAAACGCTACCAAAAAAACTGTTATACCCCGTACACACGATCGGACTTTGTTCGGACATTCCGACAACAAAATCCTAGGATTTTTTCCGACGGATGTTGGCTCAAACTTGTCTTGCATACACACGGTCACACAAAGATGTCGGAAAATCCGATCGTTCTAAACGCGGTGACGCAAAACACGTACGTCGGGATTATAAATGGGGCAGTGGCCAATAGCTTTCATCTCTTTATTTATTTATTCTGAGCATGCGTGGCACTTTGTCCGTCGGATTTGTGTACACACGATCGGAATTTCCGACAACGGATTTTGTTGTCGGAAAATTTTATATCCTCCTCTCAAACTTTGTGTGTCGGAAAATCCGATGGAAAATGTGTGATGAAGCCTACACGCGGTCGGAATTTCCGACAACAAGGTCCTATCGCACATAAAAAATAACCCCTTCCCGCCGACCGTACGCAGATATGCGTACTCGGCTTTCCGGGGTTATACCGGGATGATGCCCGCAGCTGCAGGCATCATCCCGGTACCGTTGTTTACAGCAGGCGATCAGCTACCCGAGTATAACAACCGATGCGGCTAAAAGCCGCTCGGTTGTTATACCAGAGGAGCGGGAGGGGACATCCCCCCTCCCGCCGCCTCCCGCCGCTATTACTGGGCCTCCCGTGCGATCGGGAGGCCCGGTGTCCAATCGGGTACCTTCGGCGGCTGGGGGCGGGCTGGAACGAAGCTGTGAGCGGCTTCGTTCCAGCCTTCTCATTGTAAACGCGGAAGCGACGTCATGACGTCACTTCCCGTTTACTCGGCTGCCAATGGCGCCGAATTTAAAAAAGTACACAGTATTCAGAATTGCCGTTTTCTGCGATCTGAATACTTTGAAGTGTAAAGGAGGGATGGGGGGTCTTTTAGACCCCCCATCCCTCCATAAAGAGTACCTGTCACCACCTATTACTGTCACAAGGGATATTTACATTCCTTGTGACAGCAATAAAAGTAAAAAAAAAAAATGTTTTTTTTAAACACAATTTATAAAGTAAAAAAATAAATAAAATAAATAAATAAAAAAAAAAAAATTTTTTTAAAGTGCCCCTGTCCCCGCGAGCTCGCGCAGCGAAGAAAACGCATACGGAAGTCGCGCCCGCATATGTAAACGGTGTTCAAATCACACATGTGAGGTATCGCCGCAATCGTCAGAGCGAGAGCAATAATTCTAGCCCTAGACCTCCTCTGTAACTCAAACCTGGTAACCGTAAAAAATTTTTAAAGCGTCGCCTATGGAAATTCATAGGTACCGTAGTTTGTCGCCATTCCACGAGTGCGTGCAATTATAAAGGGTGACATGTTTGGTATCTATTTACTCGGCGTAACATCATCTTTCACATTATACAAAAAAATATGGATAACTTTACTGTTAGGATTTTTTAAAATTCATGAAAGTGTCCCTTTTCCAAAAATTTGCGTTTAAAACACCGCTGCACAAATACCGTGTGATAAAAAATATTGCAACAATCGCCATTTTATTCTCTAGATTCTCTGCTAAAAAAATATATATAATGTTTGGGAACTCTAAGTAATTTTCTAGCAAAAAATACGGATTTTAACTTGTAAACACCAAATTTCAAAAATAGGCTTAGTCATGAAAGGGATAAACTAACTAACCAGCGCCACCCGTAACGGTTATACGGTGATCAGTGGTGAAAGGGTTAACTAGGGGGCAATCAAGGGGTTAAAACATTTATTAGATAGTATATGGGGGTCCCTGTCGCTATAAAACGCTGACAGCAAATCAAAATATTTACTTCCCTAACTAGCGTCACCAGTGACACTAATACAGCGATCAGAAAAATGATCGCTTAGTGACACTGGCGACAGGGGTGATCAAGGGGTTAAAACTTTATTAGGGGGGGTTAGGGGGGTACCCTAGACCTAAAGGGGGCTAACCCTAACTGCCCTAACACAGTAACTGTCACAAACTGACACCATGCACTAATCAAAAAAAAAAACTGCTTGGTGTCGATGTGACAGGGGGGAGGGGTGATCGGGGGGTAAAGGGGGGTGTAATGTGTGCCTGGCAAGTTCTACTGTGTGTGTGTGTTTGGTCTTCTCTCCTCGGCGCCGGAACGGAAACTGCCGAGCCGAGGAGAGATGGCATCACATCCCCTGCCTCTGTGTACTACACAGAGGCAGGGGAAGAATCCCATTGGCTGGGAGCGATCGCGAGGGGGGGGCCACGATCGGATGGCCTCCCCCTCATCTCTGATCGCTGCCAGACCAAAGGCGTCCGCCGCTGGCACCGGGGGGGTCCGTTCGGACCCCCCACCCGCGGGAAGGCAAGGACGTAAATGTACGCCCTTTTTCCTGCCCATGCCGCTCTGCCGACGTATATCGTCGTGCTGCGGTCGTCAAGTGGTTAAGAGCCGCCAGAGGCGCGCGCCCTGTGGCACTGCGGGGGACCCGATGCTCATGGCCGGCGGGCACGTTTGCCGCCGGCCACCCGCAATTGAGGGAACGGGAGCTAGAACGGGTATTTGTATGTGTAAACACACAAATCCCTGTTCTGTCAGGGGAGAGGAGACATAGTGTTTGTTCCTACTAAGTAGGAACAGCGATATGTCTCCTCCCCCCAGTCAATCCCATCTCCATACAGTAAGAAACACTAACTAGGGAACAGAGTTAACCCCTTTATTGCCCCCTGGTGTTAACCCCTTCTCTGCCAGTGACATTTACACAGTAATCAGTGCATTTTTATAGCACTGATCGCAGTATAAATGTCAATGGTCCCAAAAATGTGTCAAGAGTGTCCAACCTGTCCTCCACAATGTCGCAGTACCGCTAAAAATCGCAGGTCACTGGCATTACTTGCGCAAACCAATCAATATACGTTTATTGCAATTTTTTACCAAAAATATGTAGAAAAATACATATTGGCCTAAACTGATGAACAAATTTGTTTTTTACAAACATTTTTGGGAATTTTTATTATAGCAAAAAGTAAAAAAATTGTTTGTTTTTTTTCAAAATTGTCGCTTTTTTTTGTTTACAGCGCAAAAAGTAAAAACCGCAGAGCTAATCAAATACCACCAAAAGAAAGCTCTATTTGTGGTGTAAAAATAAGACGTCAATTTTTTTGGGGTACAGCGTCGCAATTATCAGTTAAAGTGACGCAGTGCTGTATAGCAAAAAATGGCCTGGTCATTAAGCAGGAAAACCTTCTGATCTGTAAGTGCTTAAAGGATTTATGTGTTTTAAACGTTGCCCTCGAAGCCTCATGAAAAGACTCTCTCCCCAGGGTACATTATTTTTTAAAATCTTTTTTTTTTTTTTTTTTGCACTGGTACATTTCTACCATAGTAGTGCTCAGCCCCCCCTGCACTTTTATTAACAATAAACATGCTCAGAACTAACAAGATTCCCCTCTCATAGACGTCCCTGCCAAGTCTGAATTTTAAGACTAAGCAGGATTCAATAAACCCTTCTCAAATTGAACCCGGGCAGACTCGCTTTTCTCTACTCCTCAAATGAAAAAAATACCTCCTTTTAAATCACTGAGTGGTACTGTGGATAAAAAACCAATAGCAAAGTGTCACGCCCTAAAGAATTTTATATATGAAAAAATTGGAAATAGGGCTTGGACTGTTTAGGCACAGTCAACACATAAAAAATACAAAAATATAATTGTATTAAATATATAGCGTATAAAAATGACATAGTCTAAAAACTCCACATTGATAGTACAGTGTGTACAGTAAAAAGCAATACCACTACTGTAGGAACCAAATATAACTTGCACCAGGACAGGATAATGAATAAAAATTCAATCCATATATTGTGTATTTCCAGAAGTGTGGTTCAGAAACAGGTGAGCGGTCTGATGAGGATAGATAAGCGCTGCTCTACATGTTGCGCATTTTGTGAACGCTTCTTCAGGAGCATGTACAAAAACTCGTAATGTGGAGGGAATCCAGCTGGCATTCATTGTATTAACCCCTGATATCTCCTACTACTACAATCTTCTTCTGAGTTTACTGGTTCAACCTATTGCCTTTATTACATATATTTACCAGTGTGTACCTGCTTGGCCAATTTTGGTATAGATTTTAATTACGTGTGTCTGCGTCGCTACCATTCTACTATGAAGCCCTTTGCCCGTTTTGGCTTTACCGTGCTGTTCTTTTAATTATGTATTCTCCCTCCACATTATGAGTTTTTGTACATGCTCCTGAAGAAGTGTTCACAAATCGCGCAACATGTAGAGCAGCGCTTATCTATCCTCATCAGACCGCTCACCTGTTTCTGAACCACACTTCCGGACATAGACAATATATGGATTGAATTTTTATTCATTATCCTGTCCTGGGACAAGTTATATTTAGTTCCTACAGTAGCGGTATTGCTTTATACTGTATACAATGTACTATCAATGTGGAGTTTTTAGACTATGTAATTTTTATATGCTATATATTCAATAAAATTATATTTTTGTATTTTTTATGTATTGACTGTGCCTAAAAAGTCCAAGCCCTATTTCCAATTTTTCCCTACTCCTCACCCTCTACATTGTCCCAAACTTTTTATACAGTTCTATGTGGGGGGCAAAAAAAATTTGCCCCCCCCCACAGCCTGATCTCGATCCAGCAATGTGCACAAGAGCAAAGACTCTGTCTGCTCTCTCCCTTCTCATTGGATTAGAGACAGCAGTGGGAACTATTGGCTCCTGCTGCTGTCAATCACAGCCAGTGAGGAAGGAGCGGGTGGAGGACCTGGGAAGAGGATCGGGACTGCTCAGTGCAAAACTTTTGCACAGAGCAGGTAAGTATAACATGTTTGTTATTTTAAAGAAAAAATATGTTTACAATCACTTTAACCACTAGGCGTCCGCGATATAGCCGAAAGACGGCTACAGCGCGGACTCCAATTGCCGGGAGGGCGTCCCTGGATGTCCTCCTGTTCACTTCCACGTTGCGTACTCCCGCGGTCGGGGAAGTTTTGTGCTGGCCGTGTCCCTCGGACACAGCCAGTCACAGATCGCCATAAATGGCCAATGACAGCGGCCGTTTACAGTGTGATCGCTCTGCCAATGAGGGAGGATCTCATATGTAAACATATGAGATCCTCTCTTATCGCCGGCTCTCCCTCCTCACACAGAGACAGCGTGTGAGGAGGGAGAGCGAACCGCTGCGGCGGTAAGTAAACAGAAAAAAAAAAAAAACGAAAAAAAAGTGTCAGCACTGTTATCTGCCCCTGCCATCTGCCCCTGCCATCTGCCCCTGCCATCTGTCCTGCCATCTGTCCCTGCTGTTATGTCCCTGCCATCTGTCCCCAGTGCCATCTGTCCCCACTGCCATCTGTCCCCAGTGCCACGTATAAGTGCCATCTGTCATCAGTGCCACATAGTGCCATCTGTCATCAGTGTCACGTGTCATCAGTGCCACGTATCAGTGCCATCTGTCATCAGTGCCACGTATCAGTGCCGTCTGTCATCAGTGTCATCAGTGCCATGTATTAGTGCCATCTGTCACCAGTGCCACCTATTAGTGCCATCTGTCATCAGTGCCACGTGTCATCAGTGCCACATATTAGTGCCATCTGTCATCAGTGCCATTTGTCATCAGCGCCACGTGTCATCAGTGCCACATATTAGTGCCATCTCTCATCAGTGTCACGTGTCATCAGTGCCACGTATTAGTGCCATCTGTCAGTGCCATGTATTAGTGCCATCTGTCATCAGTGCCATGTATTAGTGCCATCTGTCATCAGTGCCATGTATTAGTGCCATCTGTCATCAGTGCCACGTATTAGTGCCATCTGTCATCAGTGCCACATATTAGTGCCATCTGTCAGTGCCATGTATTAGTGCCATCTGTCATCAGTGCCACGTATTAGTGTCATCTGTCATCAGTGCCACGTATTAGTGCCACCTGTCATCGGTGCCATGTATTAGTGCCATCTGTCATCAGTGCCACATCAGTGTCAGTGCCACGTATCAGTGCCATCTGTCATCAGTGCCACGTATCAGTGCCATTTGTCATCAGTGTCACATGTCATTGTCCTGGTTCTCCAGGGCCTTCAAAAGTGTAATAGGTAGTCAACAAATTAGATGTGTAATTTATGCTCCTAGAACACGTGATGGTGCTCCCTGCATGTTGGGACTCTGTATGTGGCCAGGCTGTGAAAAAAGTCCCACACATGTGGTATCGTAATACTCAGGAGGAGTAGCAGAATGTATTTTGGGGTGTCATCTGTGGTATACACATGCCATGTGAGAGAAATTACCTATTACAATGACAATTTTGTGGGGAAAAAAAAAAAAATCTTCATTTTGCAAAGAATTGTGGGAAAAAAATGACAACATCAAAAACCTCCCCATGCCTCTTACTAAATACCTTGGAATGTCTACTTTCAAAAAAGGGGTCATTTGGGGGGGTATTTGTACTTTCCTGGCTTGTTTGGGTCGCAAGAAATGAGATAGGCCACCAGTACGTCAGGTGTGATCAATTTTTTATGATTTGCACCACATCTTGTAGACACTATAACTTTCACAAAGACCAAATAATATCCACTAATTTGGGTTATTTTTACCAAAGATATGTAGCAGTATAAATTGTGGCCAAAATTTATGAAAAAAAAATTACTAATTTGCAAAATTTTATCACAGAAACAAAAATGCGTTTTTTTTCAAAATTTTCGGTCTTTTTTCATTTATAGCGCAAAAAATAAAAAACCCAGAGGTGATCAAATACCACCAAAATAAATCTCTATTTGTATGAAAAAAAGGACAAAAAATTCATTTGGGTACAGTATTGTATGACTGAGTAATTGACATTCAAAGTGTGAGAGCGCTGAAAGCTGAAAATTGGTCTGGTCACGGGGGGGGTTTAAGTGCCCAGTTGTCAAGTGGTTAAAGGGGTTGTTAACCCACTTCTATGAAATCTTCTTATCCCCTCTGTACCTTAATAAGATGTGTCCCTGTGCCTGCGTTCTGAAAAAAATCTGCCGATCAGTACCAATATAAACTCCGCTCCGGGTGCACAGCTGATTCCTCTCCTCCTTCGCTCTCAGGCTCACAGCTGCAGTGGGCCGGGCCGAGCCGTCCCACTAACGTCACCCGGGGAGGAGGGGGAGAAAGGAAAGAGAGATCCGACAATCAGCTGAGCATCTGGAGCCCAGCTCATACAAGGTACAGATCGGCAGATTTTTCTACATTAAACAGGCACAGGGACATGTGTTATTAAGGCACAGAGGGGATAAGAAGACTTCATAGCAAAAACAAGAGGAGCGGGGGAGGGGTCTGGTACAAGCAGGGGAAGGGGAGGGGAGGGGGAGGAGGACAGAGGACAGAGGACAAAGACACAGGGAGAGCTGCAGATAGCAGGCTGCAGATGACAGAATCACGCGAAAAGACCACGATATCAGGGTTTAGCAGCCATTATGATCGTGGTCTGTTTGCAGAGGGGAGGGTATAGTGAGGTAGGATCAGACATGGTTTTTAGGTGATACAGAGGGTCAAATGACACAGCACAAGCACTGTGCTTTATAACATGCTTTACAGGAACAGGATCTGTTTTTTTTTGGGGGGGGGGGTTAACAAATGCTTTAAGCTTTCAAGTTATCCATTTTCTGCATTTGGAAGATTTATTCTCATTTTTGTGTTCTAGAAGCATACACTGTCTCCAGTATACTTATACCTTTGGTTGCATGCGGTCTTTTCCAGTGATAAACTCAAAGGTTCCACTTCCTGCCCGGGCCATGCCTTTAATAAGGGATGTGGAGGCTCCTTCACCGATCCCAAATGTAAAACACCTGCAAAGATCAAATTAAGTTTTAATAAGTCCTTGTTATCGGCTGTACAGGACAATAACAACTGAAAGCTCTCTAGCATCAGGCCATTTTGATAAGCAAAGATTTGGCACTTCCTGATGGTCCTGAAGCTAGCCTGTCCCTTTCTGCCTTTTGCACATTTCTATTGGCCAGTGAGGCAACCTATTATAGTGCTGGGCTAGTAGCAGAGTGTGTGCGTGCATAGGTAGGCTCGGAGTGTGCCTGCCAGAATGGTCCTCTGTCTCGCTAGCAGATGGCAGAATTCTCAGGCCATTTTTAAAAAGGCAGGTGGTGGAGGATGATTGGACTCCATATTATTATACCGAGGGGCAGGATGCAGTGGGCAGATTTTCATCCTACATAGAAGGGTGGAATATTTATAATTACCGGTGTTTTTTAGAATTTCTCTGAACTTTGTTGATCACTTGCTTTGTGTTCCCAACTTCTCCGTCCGTGAAGACAAAAAGCTGAAGAGAGGACAGAGAAGGGATCAGATACAACAGAATGAGGCAAAGCTGAACAAACCACACTGGATCCAGCATGCTGCAAGTATTAATAGAACAACAGAGGATATCAACACAGTTTAACAGCTTGCTGCCCAGTGTACATACATTGTATAAATGGCTGCAGCTATGGTTCTGGTACCATTTTTTTTTTTTTTGAGACGGTGATTGGCATTCCTGTGAACGTGATCAGAAGGGCTTTACAGCTCCTTGATCACTTTTACAGCGCTTGGAGGAGGCCCCCTCCCACCACTGCCAGCCGCCTCTGGAGTCCAGGACCTCTGTTCCCTGATCTCCTCTTTGACAAATGAAGCCAGAAGCAAAAGAGAATTTAATCACTTCTGGTTTCAGAGCCATCACTCGGAGGAAGGAGATGGGTCCCCAAAATGAGTTAGTCTGCCGACATCGCCAAGTTTGGTCATCCATCGCCACGTTGATTGACCATCAAAGAGTGTCTTGCATTGTACTTCTGTTGTTTGTGAGTATTAATTTGGCTATTTAGTTTCCTTTAATAAACCTTGGGTAATGCACTAGGTGTTTGCGTCCCCTGTGTGTTCTTTTATCAGAGCTGTCACTCCCTGGCTGATACAGCCAAGGAAACAACTAATCAAACAGGTCTGTGTTTGATCAGCTGCCTTGGAGGCCATAAGAGGCCATAAGGAGTACTTGTCACTGCCCAGAGCTATCACAAAGGATGTGTTCCCCTCTTGTGATAGCAATAAAGTTAAATGAAAAAAGAAAAATGTAAATTAAAACAAAATAAATAAATCACCCCTATGGAGGCCATAAGAGGCCATAAGGAGTACTTGTCACTGCCCAGAGCTATCACAAGAGATGTGTTCACCTCAATAAAGTTAAATGAAAAAAGAAAAATGTAAATTAAAACAAAATATATAAATTACCCCTATGCTCACGCTCAAATTCAAACGCTCCTGTAGGTTGGGCATGTATATGTAAACGGTGATTGGGCCACACATAATGTATTACTGAGAACATAGTGGGAGCAATAATTCTAGCAGCATAGCTCACGTTTAACTTTAAATTGATAACTTAATTTGTTGTCTATGGACAATTTTAGGTACTGTAGTATGTTGCCTATCCAGGAGGCATATGCAATTTTAAATCTTGACATGTTTGGTATCTATTTACTCGACGCAACATCATCTTTTATATTTTACAAAAAAGCAGGGTATTGTGTTGTGTTTGTGTGCACTAAAATTCATTCAAGTGTATCTTTTCCTAAAAATTTGCGTTTGATAAATGGCTGCGCAAATATCGTGTTACACAAAAAAATTACAACAGCCACCACTTTATTCTCCAAGGCCTCTTCTTTCAGAAAATATATAAAGTTTGGGGGTTCTAAGTAATTTTCTGGCAAAAAAATTGCAGTTTTTAACATTTATGTGAAAAATTAAGACATTCCCCATTGTAGGCAAGCGGTTAAACTTTAATTTACTGTTTTGCTATACAATATATGGTAGTCTGGGCCAGGTTTTCTTGGAAGCAGGCACACTAATGATGCAGTTGTGTGCTGCATTCATCTTAGAATCATAAGTAGAGGTGAGTGCCCCACACTCTCGAGGGGGTCAGTGAATGCAAGGGAGCTGTGAGAGGTGCACGTTGCACCATACTGTCCAAACACAAGACAGATTGAGGCATGAGCCTGAGAGAGACAATCTGGGAGAGATAGAGCAGCTGGGATGCTGTAGTAAAGGCACAGAGCTTAGGTACAACAGGCGTGCGCAAGCACTGGATGTGTTTGTTCAGAGAGATCAAAATGACTAAGTTGAGCAGTAGAGCTGCATAGAGAGCATCTGGCATGGAGCAAACTCACGGTTTGGCACTACCAATGAGCTACAAAATTCCCAAATTGTCACGACTATATGAGAACTTCAGGCAAAATTCAAAGTCATACATATGTTAATAAGCTCTGTAACCCCATGACCCAAGAAACTCTCCTCTTTCACATTTAAACACTGAATAGCAGCTAGTCTACCAAATGTTATATAGCCTCTCTGACCTGCCGGGGGTGCTCAGCTCTCCCGGCTGTTTGGTAGATCTTCTTTAGAGGTTGGAGAATTTCTGTTCCTCCAAATCTGGCATCCATTACATTCACCTTCTTCACCGCCTCCTCCATAGACTGCTGTGTGTACTCCACACTCTCCCTGGGAAACATTTAACAAGGTCATATTATACAGTTATACAATTTTTTACTTATTATAAAAACACATTTCTTGAAGTTTGTTGAGGGACACAGGAATTTAGGTGCAATTGGGTTATCCTGCTGACTACAGGAGAAATTAGACATGGGTAAACAAAAAAAATGTAGGCCAGCCCAGTATAACCTCCTACTCTCTTAATGTTGTTGAAAAAGCAGTACTGACAGCGTGACCAAAGAAACAGAGTGGACCTGTGTCCCTCAGCAAATTCCAAGAACTGGATTTTAGGGCAAGTACAAAAATCCCATTTTCTTTCTCATTCATTGAGGGACACAAGAATTCAGAAACTGTCGGGAAGTCCAAAAGCAGCCCAATTGAGGGGTGGTCAACAGCAAAAAACACTAGTAGACTGTTTTGCTTGCGTCTATCTAGCAAGGTTACTTTGTGGTATAAGCAAGGAAGCTGAGACTTCTGCAGTGTGTAAATGTGCTTTTACTATACAAAGATGCTGTACATGCAAAACTATTACAATATTAGGAATACAATACAAGACTGACAGATATCTATAACAAGTAAAATGCCTAGCAAATGAACAGCCTATGGTCTATAACAGTACAAATACACTTAAAGGTTACTTAACTCTTGGTTACTGTATGTTCGTGATCTCCATTGGCAACGATTCTCCTTGAGACCAGGCACGTTTCTTGTATCATGAGTGGCTTCAGATCTTAAAGCATGATGATGTGTGTGTCACTAGCTTATGCCTGAATCTCCTTTTATGTGTCAGGCTGTTTACCATAGTTACCAAACAACAAAAAACACACCTGTTTACTGTAACTGTAGAAACAATGGACTGTTAAAACTTTCATTTGAATACAACAATGGTATCTACGTACCCATTGTGTGCAGCAGCATTTGTTTGAGAAATATCAACTCATGAGCAACCACTATTGTCCCATGTAATGTTATGTCTGATTATTATAAAAAATCATATTTTAACAAACGCAACACATTCCGCCCTAGATTTTTTTTTTTCCTTTCAGACTCCATACAGAAAATCACTTCATTACTAAGAAAACTCATTCTAAACATTTATTTTCCTTGAACATCTCCCATATTTCTGTCATTGAGAAGGCGTTTCAGTCTTTAACTAAAAAGTTCATTAGAAAGTCCATTCTAAAGTTCTTTAGAAACAAGTCCAGGCTTGTAATACATCAAAGGCCTTGCTCTCCACAGCTCTTGAGATCTTCCGTCATTCTTTCCATCATGTAACCACTTTTCTCTGGTCTTCCTATGGATCAAATCGGAGACAGCCTGTGGAGTGGAAAACAAAGCGGATTATCTGTTCCTTCTAATAATACATAAAGAGTAGATCCATGTCCTTCAGCTACAATCTCTCCTCTAAATGGCTTCTTGCCTGGATATCTGACTAACACTTTGCCCCCTGCCCGTACCTACTTCTGACCCTCCCAAAGAATATCAATAGGGAAAAGAGGAAATATACTGATATTTCCCAGAAGATCACTGATGTTTATTTTGGAAGGTTTCATGTTATGTAGCTTCACTTTCCACTCTTGCTGAGAAGTATCCACTAACCAGTCAGAGTTCCAGCCACTGTCTTGAAGCTCATCTGCTAATGCAAATATAACTTCAATCCTTCCTGCCAGATTCCATCTCATTCCTAGAAAGGCTTCAGCTTCAGATACGTCACTCTTGGTTTCTTTGTCATGGGAAGCAGTAACATGGTATCTGTTAAGCCCTGTTCTTTCAGGAACCTTACATAAATACTGAACTCTGCACTCCAGCTGTGGAATCTGTGCCCCAGCTCCTACCATCCTCTCATATGGTGTGCTTTTGGCTATTGGCCTAGAATTTAACAACATGACTGCCTGTGTGAGTACCCGATCCCACCCCCTTAGTGTATGTGTGGGTGTAAGTTTGTGTGTAGGTGTGCGGTCCTTCAATAGCCCGTTGTATCTTTCAATCAAACCAGCTGCCTGTGGATGGTATGGGATGTGGCACAACCAGTACACTCCAGAATCTTTGGCCCACTGCTGTACTGTTGATCCGGTGAAGTGTGAGCCATTATCACTTTGGACTCATTTGGGACAACCATAAGCAATGACAAGTTTCTGGAGCAGTTGAAGCGTTGTGGCTTGATCTGCACGTTTGCAAGGATGAACAAGCATAAGTCCTGAATAGGTGTCCACTGCAGTGCAACAATATCTCAGTCCATTGTTTCCCTGGGGCAGGGGACCGATGAAGTCAATCTGCCAGATCTCTGCAAGCCTCTCACCCCTCTTAATCGACCCGGTGGAGCACTTTTGCAATGGCCATTGTCGCACTTCTCCACACACTGTACAGTTCCCTATTACAGTCTTTATCATGTCCATGGATATAGGCAATCCTCTCTGCTTTGCCCATTCATATGTTGCTTTCTGCCCCAAATGTCTAGATTGCTTGTGGGCCCAGTTGGCCAAGTTTATCAAGACAGGATCAATTGGCACAACTGCCTTCACTTTCGTGATTTCATTTGCAACTCTGTTATAGTTCTCAAAGTCTGGGACTAGGGACACGTGCATCAACATGCCCCACTTTTATGGTGCAGAAGTGAGCTTTCTTCCAGATGTAGTCCCAGACTTCCTTGCCTCCCCATGCCACCTTTCCATGAATCATCCATTCATTGGACTTCCATGTGGGCATCCAAGTTGTCAGTCCTTTAAAAAACTCCCAGCTGTCAGTGTAGATAGTGACATGGGAAGAAGGATCCCCCTGAAGAGTCATCACTACAGCTTTCAACTCTGCATACTTACTGGACCCTCCAATTCCGGTCTCCTGCAGGACTGTGTCTGTACTTGGGTTGTAGGCTGCTGCTGTCCATTCACCGATGGATGAACCATCGGTGAACCACGTTGACTCTTTCATGTCTTCTGACAGACTCAAAGGGTGGAGCCTCTTGAATGGGGGATGACTGCAGCACAGGATTTTCTTCTAATGGCCGGATGCTGGTAAAATTAACTAGCCCTGCCAACTGTTTTGAAATGTCTCTAACATCCCCAGCTGCAATACCCCCTCTTTCTTGAAGGTACCACTTCCATTTCATCAGTGTCTGGTTCTGGGCTACAGCTGCCCTAGTGGTCAGTCCATTATCTCTCACCCATCCTGCTATTGGCAATGCAGGATGGATGGTGACTGTGTCCTTTCCTGTAATGGTCTCTACATGTTGAAGTGCTATGTAGGCCCCTAGCAGGTATTTCTCTAGGGGTGTGTATCTCTTCTATGACACTGTCAGTTGTTTGGACCAAAATCCAATGGGTATTGCTCTCAGTCCTTTCTTTTCATTTGGGTGCCATAGACTCCAAGATATGTACCATTCAGCTCCACTACATCCAGCTGAAATGGTACTTCTTGTCGCATGGGTCCTAATCCCTGATGCAGCCAGGAATGCAGTCCGCTGCTCTGAACCCCGTGAGAACTCAGTCTTTTTTCTGGTGACATTATATATAGGCCTCAGAATCAGTCCAAGATGTGGGATGAACAATCTCCAGAACCCTACAACTGCAATGAAATGAACTTCTGTGCCTCCTCTTTGGTAGTAGGGGGCAAAAGAGCCTGGATAGTTTGCACAACTGTCTCTGGAATTTTCCTCTGCGACCCAGTCCACATCATTCCCAGGAATTTCACTTCTGTGGCAGGTCCTTGGACTTTGTCAATAGCCTACCCTCTGTTCTCCATGTGATGTATCAGCAGGTGCAGTGCTTCAGTTATATCTTCTTTTGTTCCAGAGATCATGATGTCATCAATGTAGTGAAACACAGTGACTTTTAAACTCAGGGTACTTAAATCTCGGGCAATCAGTCCATGACAAATCGTTGGAACATGAACATAGTCTTCAGGAAGCACAGTGAAAGTGTACTGGCGGCCGTCCCACATCATAGCAAACTGTTCCTGACACTCTGGGTCTATCAAAATCGAAAAGAAAGCATTAGCCAGGTCTATCACAGCATGATATTCTCCTGCATCTTTAGCAATTTTCTCAACAATTGAGATCATATCTGGTACAGCTGACTTCAATGAAGGTGCCACTTTGTTTAGACCTCTGTAATCCACAGTCATTCTATATGTTCCATCAGGTTTCTTTACTGGAAACAGAAAGGACTTACTGCAGGTCTAAGAATCCCTACTGTCAACAGTTCTTGAATAGTCTCCCCAATTTCTTTGTGGCCTCCAGGAAGTCTGTACTGCTTGAGACAGACTGGCTTCTCTGGTGGAGGAATGTAGACAGGGGTCCATTTTGCATGACCTCTGACCACAGCCTTCACCGCCCTTACCATATACGCTTTATCAAGATACCCGAATGTGAATGTATCTCTTTCAGTCTGAATTGACTGACCTTGAAGTACATCCATCCCAAGAATATTTTTGGGTAACTCTGATACCAAAACATTTTTTGTTAGAAATCCTGATCCCTTGCCAATAGCCAATTTCACCCGTATCCTAACTGCTGGTTTAGTTTTCCCTCCCAAACCTTCTACATAAATCAATTCTCCTTTATGATGGGAAGGATTTCCTTGCAAAAGTGTAACTTCAGCTCCACTATCGACTAAAGCCATTACATGTGTAGGAGAAGATGAGTTCCCCCACCCATACAGTGACAGGTGCATATGGGCATCGGTCTCCTGCTGTCACTGTCCTCACTGCTATTACAGGAAACTCACATTGCCTTCATAAAGGACAAGGAACCTCCTGATCCCCTTTTCTGAGTCTTTCTAACTCCTCCCCAGGATAAAGGGATTTGGGTTTGGGTTCATGTTCAGTTTTGGGAATTGGTTTAGGGCCAACAGGAGGGGTCTGTTCTGTTTTCTCTAAGTCTAGGCTGATGTTATCTTCACTAGGAGTAGTGTTTCTAACCCTGAGAGTTTTCCCTAAATGTTTCCACCTCTTCAGCATTTCTGCAGTAGAAATGCCATCTATCTCATCTTTAGGTACTCCTGCCTTTAATAGGAATTTTTTTTTCTAGAAATAACTAGCCTGGTTTTCTCTTCACCTCCTGTCTTCTCTACCCCATTCCCTTTCTTCTTTGTTCTTTTCTGCTTGTATTCTTCCTGTCTGGCCTTGACCTCATATACTGCTTTGACAGGTTTTGTTTTAGTCTCCTCTAGCTCCCCCAACTGGCTTAAAGGGGTTGTGGCTTCATGAATCTTGCTGTTTAATCCCAGGCCTCCCAACAAGGACAATAATGGAGCCCTGAGATTAAATGGCGCAGACTTCATTAGCTTAGAGCGCAGAGCAGACAAAAAGGGTTCCATCTCTGCCTTCTCCCTTCTATGTAATTTGGTATAAATAGCATATAGGAAATACCAGCTCACTGTGGACACTGCCCTCTTCTCTTTTTTACTTAAATCCAACACCTTAAGGCTAAAATCTACAAAATGATCTGAGACTTTATCACCCCAAGTCAGCTTCAAGGGAGAAGCATACTTCACAAATTCTTTAGCAAGAGGCTCCCACTCATTGTCTCTGGCCCAGATAGGTAAGCTGCACACTTCCTTCTGGCCACCAGAACCCTTTGCAGCCTTGCTTTTCCTAAACAGCTTACGCAGCATTTTACCTAGCACAAGCTACACAACACACTACAGAAAAACAGGTCTGCTTCAACTGAATTATAGCACAGATCCTGGACGAGCCCCCAAATGTTTTGCTTGCGTCTATCTAACAAGGTTACTTTGTGGTATAAGCAAGGAAGCTGAGGCTTCTGCAGTGTGTAAATGTGCTTTTACTATACAAAGATGCTGTACATGCAAAACTATTACAATATTAGGAATACAATCAGGGCTGGTGCAAGGATTTTTGACACCCTAGGCGAAATCTCATTTTGCCGCCCCCCCCCCCCTGGCTGACTCCGCCTCCTTTTGCCTGCCCATGTAAATCCCACCTTTTTAATGAAGCGCCCATCAAATGCAGCCTCACCAGCACCCATCAAATGCAGCCTCACCAGCACCCATCAAATGCAGCCTCACCAGTGCTCATCAAATGTAGCCTCACCAGCGCCCATCAAATGTAGCCTCACCAGCGCCCATCAAATGTAGCCTCACCAGCGCCCATCAAATGTAGCCTCACCAGCGCCCATCAAATGTAGCCTCACCAGCGTCCATCAATGAATGTTTGCTTGCTGCGGGAGTCGGGACACAGCTGAGACTTAGTTGCTTGCTGCAGAGAGAAGAGAGTAGGAAAACCAGTGGCCACGCGCCCTAGGCAGCAGGGTGCCCTAGGAGGCCGCCTAGTTTGCCTAGTGGTAGCACCGGCCCTGAATACAATACAAGAGTGACAGATATCTATAACAAGCAAAATGCCTAGCAAATGAACAGCCTATGGTCTATAACAGTACAAATATACTTAAAGGTTACTTAACTTTTGGTTACTGTATGTTCATGATCTCCATTGGCAACGATTCTCCTTGAGATAAGGCACGTTTCTTGTATCACGATTGGCTTCCCATCTTAAAGCCTGATGATGTGTGTGTCACTAGCTTATAACTGTATCTCCTTTTTATGTGTCAGGCTGTTTACCATAGTTACCAAACAACAGAAAACATACCTGTTTACTGTAGCTGTAGAAACAATGGACTGTTGAAACTTTCATTTGAATACAACAATGGTATCTACGTACCCATTGTGTGCAGCAGCATTTGTTTGAGAAATATCTACTCATGAGCAACCACTATTGTCCCATGTAATGTTATGTCTGATTAATATAAAAAATCATATTTTATAAAACGCAACACATAGACCCATGTTAAAACTACAAAACTAGAGAGTGCCTGCAGCTTGAAGAGCAGCTGCCGTCAAACGAGGCCTGAAAATCCACCTGGTAAAACTTGGAGAACACACGAACGGAAGACCAGGTGGCAGCCTTTCAAATTTGGGAAACAGTGACCTGTGGCAGAAAAGCCTAAGTAGCACCTACTGATCTGGTAGAGTGTGCCCTGACAGATAATGGTGGAATCCGATCCTTAAGAATATAATCTTGAATGAAGATCTGGCTGACCCACCTGGGACAGGAAGCAAGTTCCCCTTTATGGGGACCAACAGGAATGACAAAGAGAAAGTCAGTCTTCCTAATGGAAGCAGTGGCTGGGAGGTAGACAGGCACAGCTCAAACTACATCCAGGCAATCGAAAGAGATCTCTGATAAACTGAAGGGACAAATGCACAACATCCTGGAAGTTCTGGTCCTCAAAATCGGCTGGTTCCTGTGTGGTAGCAGAAAGGATTATTTTAGTTCAAATAAGAGAATTTTTGTTTTAAAGTGAACTAAATTCATATCCCACAGTCACAGGGAAACTACGTGAGAGAAGATCTTAATAAACTTAATAAAAGAATGGGAAGATATTAATCTTTTAAGCACAAAGATGTGTCCCTTGATGGTACTCAGGGCTACATGGTGATCTGGGCCCATTTGTAGAAAATACAGGATCCGCCCCTGAGAAGAACGTTTCTTGCCAAGTGAAGTAGTCTTCCCATGGGCAATCATAGACCTTGCAGGAAGCAGACTTTCTAGTTTTAAGCCTCATGGGGATCACCAATTGAGAAATGTCTCTGTCTTTCAGAACCTGGGTTTAAATAACCATGCCACTAAAGCCAGTAGTCATGAGGGAGAGTAATAAAACGAGTCCTTGAGACAGAAGACCCCCAATGATCTGGAAGAGCCCACAGAGCATCTGCCAGGAGTGTGATCGGGCCAGAGTACCACATCCACCTAGGCCAGTCCAGAGCTATGAGGATCACTGGAATGGTCATCTGGGGAGCAGATGAGGAAAGAGTTTCAGGTGGAGAAAGGCATAGATGAAATTGTATTGATTACACAGAGCCACAAGAGCATCCACTGCTTTTACCAGAGGATCCTTGTACCTAAAGACAATTTGTTGTTGAACATAGAGATCAGGAGGTCCACTTCTGCCATTCTCTATCTGTGACTTATGTCCAGGAACACTTTCGGGTCCAGATGCTGTTGGCGTAGGTAGTCTGCCTTCCAATTTTCAAGGTCTGTAATGTACATAGCGTAAGGGTCTGGAATGTGGAGTCCTGCCCAGGACACAATAATTTCTATCTCTCTTGTCCCTGAAAGACTTCTGGTTGCTCCCTGATGATTGATGTTTGCCACTCTTGCAGCTTTGTCCAACTGAATCCTGATCATTTGACCCTCCAGTTGGCATTTCCAGCATTGCAAGGACAGACAGATCACCCACGCCTCCAGTACATTTAAAGGGAGACGTCCAAGTCCCCTGCTTCAACAGGACACCTGTCAATAGGGCACATTCCCAGCCTGATAGGCTTGTGTCCATTGTGAGGATCTTCCATGAAACTAGAAGGAAGGACTTCCCCAATTCTAGAGCATTCCTAAGCCACTAGGCCAGAGACAACCCAATCTTTGGTGGCAAATAAATCTGTCTGTCCACGATGACAGGGTGTTACATTGTAGGGATCTGGAGTGCAACTTGCCAAATGAGGCTGCTTCAAAGGAGGCTACATACAGCACAAGAACTCTCATGCAGAAATGGAGTTAAGTGACTCCTGGACTGAAGATTCCGAGTCTGGTAATAGAGAGCTTAACGTTTATTCTGGAGAGGAAAAACTATTCCAAGCAATGAGTCGATTCAAACGTTGACTTCTGAAAGTTTAGGACTCAGTTGAATCTCTACAAGCTCTAGATGGCTTGCACTACATTGTCAGCCAGAACTTGCACCAATTGTGCCGCCAAAAGAAGATTATCCAAATATCCCACAATGGAGATGCTCTGCAGCAAGGCTAGCACAGGAGCTAGCATCTGAAAACTTAAGGAACACAAGATAGAGTGAAAGGCAGAACAACAATCTGAAAGTATTTGGGATCCACAGCAAGGTCAAGAACCTTGATGTTCACAGAGGCCAGAGGATCTCCCTGAATGCGGAAGGCTATGGCATACCTGGTGGATGCAATACAGAATTTTTGAAAATGAATGACGGCATTTATTGCTTGACATCCAAGATGAAACTTGGTTTGGGAAGTTTGAATAGGTTGGAGTAGAACCCCTGAAACTGTTCTGCCACAGGTATTGTAGCAATGACCCGTTGCTCCAGAAGATCTCAGGGAGCTCCAAGGAGATCTGTTAATCTGTGGGGTGACACAGGTAGGTTGGAAGACATGAATCAGGGAAGGAGCCGAGAGTGAAAATCTAGCTTGTAGCCCATTGAAACCCCACCCACACCCAAGCATCTGAGATGCTATCCAAATCTGGGATGCTATCTGGCTATCGAAATGTCCACAAAGGCTAGCAGATGTCACCCACTTTGGAAAGGGGGGTTGTAGGGTTCAGAGGACTTACATGTACAGATTTTGCAAATGGTCTGGGATCCAGGTTTAGAGTTGGCTTTGGAGGTGGAGGCCTGAGATTAACAAAAGGAACTTTTCTTCTGTTGAAAATATGAGCCTTTTCCCCGGCTGAGCCCTAGGCTTTTTCTGCTGGGTTAGATGGTACTCCTGCTCCAAGTGGTTGATGAGGGCCTTCAGGACAACTCTAAAAAAAAGACATTGTCACTCAAAGGGTATGTGAATCAGACGCTTTTTGTATGCTCATTCTGCATCCCAACATTTTAGCCAAAGGGTCCTCCTCATGTTGATGGACAGGAGGCTCAAACGAGAGTTGAGACAAGAAAACTAGCAAACTGTCTACACAGTAGTTGGAGATTATCACTAAGCGGATATATTGCCAACAGCCACTCACCAGTCATATGAAAGTATGAGCCCATACTGTAATAAGGTTAATCACAGATGCAAACCTCAGAATAAAACTGCTTCACTTAGACTGCCCAATCTTTATACTCACGGGAAGAAAGCCTCAAAATGGGAGCCAAAGCCATAAATATTAAAGTAACATCCAAGAGGTAAACTCTTCAATAGAAGAACCAGCGTCTCCTGCAGGGAAAAGATAATAAATGGGGTCACTATATAAAAGTATTTAATTTTATATAACTAGGAGTATATATAATATCTTTATATTGAACATACAGTACTTTTTCGGGGCAAAAAATATGCAGTGATATGCCACATGGGTCGGGATTTTGACCCAGCTATTTAGATTAATAGCCAGGTTAACAGAGACAAGTTTTCCTTACCTGATTTCCTGGAAAAAGGCCCATTGTTTATAGCCCTATATAACACAGTTAGTCCCCTACATACGAACCTTCAAGTTGCAAACTTTCAAAGATATGAACATGTGTTTGCATGTCCAATCGAGTGAGTTAGTCCACATTTCCAGCATACATTTAAATGCGTGCATCCTCTGCCAGTGGTTGTGCTTCTGTGTGTACTTTACTGTATACACTACTGTATCTTTATTATCGTTTTTTCCATGTATTATTTGTGTGAAATGTGTTATAAACCTATTACAGCAATTTATTGGGCCGATTGTGTCAGTTGGGTACCTAGGCTAACTTTGTTGGACTTACAACCAAATTGGACTCACGAACGTGCTCTAGGAATGGAAGTTGTTTGTATGTACAGGCCTTATTGTATAGGTCAGAAACTTAGCTGAAATTTACACTCACAGCTCAATGTGTTGGAGGACTGCTTCTCCCACCCTGTCTGCTCTGATCAGAACCATATTTATTTTGATGGAATTTTAATGTGCCCTCCAGTTATCTATTTAAACACAGATAATTGCTGTTTCTATGACTGGATGCTTTAAATTCACACAGGTTCACCTTATTTTCTACTGTAAGAAATCAAGCCCAGGTTTGATTAACTTCTCTAAACATAACACTTAAAAGCGATATTAAAGTCTTGGTTTTTTTTCTAAATTAACAAACATATTATACTTATCTGCTCTGTGCAGCAGTTTTGTAAAGAACAGCCCAGATCCTCCTCTACTCGAGTCCCATGCCAGCACTCCTGGCCCCTCCCTTCTGCCAGGTGCCCACATAGGAAGCAGCTTTCTCTGGGGGCACCCAAGCACGTGCGCTTCCAAGCCACGGCTCTGTGTCCATTCACATAGGGCTTGGCCCCACCCCCTCAGTCTCCTGATTGGCTCACTGGCTGTGATTGATTGGCTGCCAAAAGCCAATCAGGTGTGCAAGTCCCCAGAGAGGTAAGGCTCCCGTGGACATCACTGGATTGAGATGGGGCTCAGGTAAGTATTGGGGGGGGGGGGCTGCTGCACACAGAAGGTTTTCTACCTTCATGCTTAGAATGCATGAAGGTAAGAAAGCTTGTGCCTTTACAACCACTTTAAGTAAATAAAGTCCCCTTATTTGATGATCAGGAAGGCTAACGATAGCATTGCAAATTAAGCTGTTTGAGCTATTTGTCAGCTCGAATGCAGAAAGTAAATGGTGAACAGGAGAATCAGTTAGGGGATGCAATCATACATCATAATCTAACATTTGTAGACATTTTATCTTTCAGTTATTAGAAGATTAAAGGCTGAGAAATAGATACAATCACAGGTAAAGCAAATTAGATTAAAGGACAACTGTATGTTCATTAAAAGATACAGTAAGTCATCCGGTAGACCATGTGCTGCCACATAAGCACCTGACCAGTG
Organism: Aquarana catesbeiana; assembly: GCF_042186555.1. Lineage (NCBI taxonomy): Eukaryota > Metazoa > Chordata > Amphibia > Anura > Ranidae > Aquarana > Aquarana catesbeiana. The sequence goes on along the minus strand of NC_133324.1, from coordinate 946,505,297 downwards.
CCAAGATCGGCACCTTTTGCCTTCAGCTCCTCTGATGGACTGTGAGGCCTGTGCTTTACTTTTGTGGCTTCAGCATTGTGGTTCATCCTGAGGAAGGCTCTTGTAAAGGCAGAAGGTTTTTTATCTTAATGCATTCTATGCATTAAGATAAAAAGCCTTCTCTGTGCAGCAGCCCCCCCAATACTTACCTGAGCCCCATCATGATCCAGTGATGTTGCACGAGAGACTCGGCTGTCCGGGACTCTCCCTCATTGGCTGAGGCAGCAGCGAAACGCCATTGGCTCCCGCTGCTGTCAAAGTCAGTGAGCCAATGAGGAGAGAGAGAAGGGGTGGGGCTGGGCTCTGGCTCTGTATCCGAATGGACTCAAGGAGTTGCAGCTTGGGTGCCCCCATAGCAAGCTGCTTGCTGTGGGGGGCCCTCGACAGGAGGGAAGGGCCAGGAGTGCTGAAGAGGTACCCGAGAAGAGGAGGATCAGGGCTGCTCTGTGCAAAACCACTGCACAGAGCAGGTAGGTATAACATGTTTGTTAATTAAAAAAAAAAGAAAAAGACTTTAGTATCACTTTAACCACTTACGGACCACATGCCGCAGTTTTATGTCAGTACTTTGAAGAGGAATATCGCTGTTATGGCAGCAGCTAGCTGCCATAACCCTGGTATCCTCTTATTTAGCGGGCGGTCCGCTTTCTGATAAAAGTGGTCTGTGCAGCGGATTCACCACGAGATCACTTTTATCGGCCCGCCGTGCTCAGGTGCCCTACACCGCTTACCGGAGCCTTCAGTAGCAGTGGAGGCAATCATATCCTTCTCCTGGCTTGGTATGGAGACGAGTGAGGGGAAGATGGCCCCCACCCGTCTCCATATCATTGCAGGGCGGAAGCAACGTCAAAACGTCACTTCCGCCGATAGCTCTTAAAGGGCCAAATTTTTATTTATTTTTTTTATTTTTTTAATTGCATTTTAGTGTAAATATGAGATCTGAGGTCTTTTTGACCCCCGATCTCATATTTAAGTGGCCCTGTCATGCTTTTTTTTATTAGAAGGGATGTTTTCATTCCTTATAATTAGGAATAAAAGTGACACAATTTTTTTTCTTAAAAGCACAGTGTAAAATGAAAAAAAAAAAAAGTAAAATAAATAAGAAAAAAAATTTTTTAAACGCGCCCCAACCGGACGAGCTCGTGTGCAGAAGCGAACGCATACGTGAGTAGCGGCCACATATGAAAACGGTGTTCAAACCACACGTGTGGTATTGCCGCGATCAGTAGAGCGAGAGCAATAATTCTAGCCCTAGACCTCCTCTGTAACTCAAAACATGCAACCTGTAGAATTTTTAAACATCGCCTATGGAGATTTTTAGGGGTAAAAGTTTGTCGCCATTCCACGAGCGGGCGCAATTTTGAAGCGTGACATGTTGGGTATCAATTTACTTGGCGTAACAATATCTTTCACAATATAAAAACAATTGTATTCGCAGCAAGATCACTTTTATCTGCGGTGGGAGAGGGGCCCTCCGCCGCTTACCGGAGCCGTCAGCAGCGGCAGAGGCGATCGGAACCTTCTTCCTGCTAGGCATGGAGAAGAGTGAGGGGAAGATGGCCCCCACCCGTCTCCATACCATTGCAGGGCGGAAGCGACATCAAAAAGTCACTTCCGCCCATAGCTCTTAAAGGGCCTTTTTTTTTTTTTTTTAAATGACAAACATTTTTTTATTGCATTTTTGTGTAAATGTGAGATCTGAGATCTTTTTGACCCCAGATCTCATATTTAAGAGGGCCTGTCATGCTTTTTTTCTATTACAAGGGATGTTTACATTCCTTGTAATAGGAATTAAAGTGACACATTTTTTTTTTAAAAGAACAGTGTAAAAATAATAAAAAGGTAAAATAAATAATAATAATAAAAAAAAATGTTAAACGCGCCCCATCCTGCTAAGCTCGTGTGCAGAAGCGAACGCATACGTGAGTAGCACCCACATATGAAAACGGTGTTCAAACCACACATGTGAGGTATGATCGGTAGAGCAATAGCAATTCCATCCCTAGACCTCCTCTGTAACTCAAAACATGCAACCTGTAGAATTTTTTAAACATCACCTAACATTAGGCGGCGCAACATTATCTTTCACAATATAAAAAAAAATGGGCTGACTTTACTGTTGTCTGCGAAAATACGGTGTGACAGAAAGTATTGCAACGATCGCCATTTTATTCTCTAGGGTGTTAGAAAAAAAAAATATAATGTTTGGGAGTTCTAAGTATTTTTCTAGCAAAAAAAAACAGTTTTTAACTTGTTAACAACAAATCTCAGAAAGAGGTTCGGTCCTCAAGTGGTTAATGCCTTGTGTTGGTTCTAGAATTAGCGGCACTGGAGGTGCTAAATTGCACAAAGCAACATAGGAAATGTTAAGCACTAAAGGCACTTGCATAAGGGACAACCCATGGCCTGCCTGATGCTACAGTAAGTGGCTTTTCCATAAACGTACAACTATTTAGTATTAACAAAAAGTATCCTGAAAAACAGTTTAATTCTGTCTGTATTAGATGGTCAATTTGGGCAATTTACTGACCCTGGCACTCTGAATCCGCTGAGGGGCATTTGACTCAGAATTCATTGAACATTGCATACTCCCAGACCGGTCCACAAGGAAAATAAACTCGCCGCAATTGGACTGCTCCTGTCCAGCTGGAAAACTCGGGTAGAAACTCAACATGGCCACCGACTCCGCCATAATGGACCCTACAGAACACAGGGAGAAAATAAGATTGTAACAAAGAGACTGAGAAACAAAACGTATACAACAAAGCTTTTACAGATGGCACTAAACTATTTTAACGGCCTTCACCACCGCCACAGACTATTGTTGTTATTACCAGCAAACTTGTGTCCTTCACCAACAGTTGTTTAGGGGTGGATATATTTACCTGGTTCTGTCATATTCTCATTGGCTTACCCTTACACTGGCTTCCCCCCCCTTCAGTTCATCATGAATGATGCTGCTAGACTCATCCACCTTACCAACCGTTCAGTGTCCCCCCACCCCTCTCTGTCAATCCGCTCACCCAACATATTAAATTCAAAATACTAACAATAACTTACAAAGTGATCCACAGCTCTGCCCCCAACTACATCACTGACTCAGAATATCAATCAAATCATTTTCTTAGTTCCTCCCAAGACCTCCTGCTCTCTAGCTCACTTGTCACCTCATCCCATGCTCACCTCCAGGACTTCTCCAGAGCCTCTCCCATCAGCTGGAACTCCCTACCCCAATCTGTCCAACTATCTCCTAGTCCAGCCATCAAAAAAAAAATCCACTCGCCTGCTCACATTTGCAAGTGGATTTTGAGGGCTGGCGAGCTATATGGCTGCCTGGGAGCAGGGGTCAAGCACCGCCAGCAGCCTGGGTGGAATGGGAGTCCTTCTCCCAGCGATCGCGGAGGGGGAAGAGAGAGAGCCGCCGAGGTGATCAGAGCGCAGCACAGGGAACACAGAACACAGCGATAACAGTTTTCATTTCAATTGCCGTGTTCCCCACCGCTAGCTGTCAGATACAGCCCCGCCTCCTGGTCCCGGGACTTTGATAGACAGATCACCGGTCCAATCCCGGTGACGGGTGATTTGTCAATCAAAGTTCCCCAGCCAGGGGGCGGGGCTGTATATGACGTTGTGTGGTGGGAACACGGCAATTGAAATTAAAGCTGTTATCGCTGTGTTCCCTGTGCTGCGCTCTGATCACCTGGGCAGCTCTCCTGTTCCTCTCCTCCCCTGCACAGGTAGGCTGCATAGTGGACACAGGCTGAATGGTGGGCTCAAGGCTGCATGGTGGACACACGGCTGCATGGTGGGCACATGGCTGCATGGTGGGCACATGGCTTCATGGTGGGCACACGGCTGCATGGTGGGCACACGGCTGCATAGTAGACACACGGCTGCATGGTGGGCACACGGCTGCATGGTAGACACATGGCTTCATGGTGGGCACACGGCTGCATGGTGGGCACACGGCTGCATAGTAGACACACGGCTGCATGGTGGGCACACGGCTGCATGGTAGACACATGGCTGCATGGTGGGCACAAGGCTGCATGCTGGGCACAAGGCTGCATTGGTGGGCACAAGGCTGCACTGGTGGGCACAAGACTGTATTGGTGGACACAAAGCTGCATTGGTGGACACAAGGCTGCATGGTGGACACACAGCTGCATGGTGGGCACATGGCTGCATGGTGGGTACAAGGTTGCATTGGTGCATGGTGGACACACGGCTGCATGGTGGGCACAAGGCTGCATTGGTGGGCACAAGGCTGCATTGGTGGACACACAGCTGCATTGGTGGACACGCGGCTGCATTGGTGGACACGCGGCTGCATTGGTGGACACGCGGCTGCATTGGTGGACACGCGGCTGCATGGTGGACACGCGGCTGCACGGTGGACACGCGGCTGCATGGTGGACACACAGCTGCATGGTGGGCACAAGGCTGCATTGGTGGGCACAAGGCTGCATTGGTGGGCACAGGCTGCATTGGTGGGCACAGGCAGCCTGCATTGGTGGGCACAAGGCTGCATGGTGGACACACGGCTGCATGGTGGATACATAGCTGCATGGTGGGCACAAGGCTGCATTGGGGGACATAAGGCTGCATTGGGGGCACATGGCTGCATGGTGGATACATGGCTGCATAGTGGGTACAAGGCTGCATGGTGGGTACAAGGCTGCATTGGGGGCACAAAGCTGCATTGGGGGACACATGGCTGCATTGGTGGGCACATGGCTGCATTGGTGGGCACACGGCTGCATTGGTTGGGCACAAGGCTGCATTGGTGGGCACAAGGCTGCATTGGTGGGCATGGATAAAGTTTTTTGTTTTTGTTATTATTTATTTTTATAACTTAATTCTGCATAAAACATTTAAGTGTCATCTCATGAGAATTTATGAGGGTGTGTTTAGGGGCGGGCGGGGTGGGCTGGGGCAACTGGTGGCAAGTAACCCTTGAGGCCTGGCTAGTATCTCAGTACTTGAAATTTTGAGCCCTGTCCTATTCCACTTTCAGACGATCCCTGAAAACTCATCTCTTCAGAGAGGCCTATCCTGCCCCACCTAACAACTGTACTTTTATTTTCTCCACCAGCCCATCCCACACAGTTATTACCTTTTGTATCTCTTGACCCTCCCTCTTAGATTGTAAGCTCTAACAGGGCAGGGCTCTGATTCCTAGTGTATAAAACTGTATTGTAATTGCACTGTCTGCCCTTATGTTGTAAAGCACTGCATAAACTGCAAGCGTTATATAAACTGGGTTGTCTTTAACGCTCGGGTTTAATGAACCCCCTTCTCCTGGCCCTAAGATATTTTAAATGCCAGGAGGTGGAGGCGGGCATTCGAGTCATCTGATCAATGTGATTGGCTGTAACAGCGGTCACATGTTTTGAAAGCTCCCATCGCGAGTATTTATCAGTAGCTTTATGTTCCCCGCTGGTAACTGTGCTGGGACCGAGCTGGTAGCTCAGAAAAGTGTTTACAATGGACCTCTCAGCGTTAAAGCCCACCCACGAGAGGCCATATACAGTATATGCGCCACGTTGGCGGGAAGAGGTTAAAATAACAAACATTATATACTTACCCACTCTGTGGAGTGGTTTTTCACAGAGCAGCCCTGATCCTCTTCTTCTCAGGTCCCTCACTGGCACTCCTGGATCTCCCCCAAGTGCTCCCATAGCATGTCGTGCTTGCTCCCTCCCAAGCCCCGCTCTGTGTGTCCATTGATAATGGCTTCCACTGCTGTCTCTTAGCCAATGAGGAGGAAGAGAGTTGAGAGAGCCTCTGCTCTCTTGCACATTGCTGGATTGAGATCAAGTTCCAGGTAAGTACAAGGGAAGCTGGGGGAGAAGCTGCATGCAGAAGGTTTGTTTACCTTTACCACTTCAACCCCGGAAGATTTTACCCCCTTCTTGACCAGAGCACTTTTTACAATTTGGCACTGCATCGCTTTAACTGACAATTGCACAGTCATGCAATACTGTACCCAAACAAAATTTGTGTCCTTTTTTTTCCCACAAATAGAGCTTTCTTTTGATGGTATTTGATCACCTCTGTGGTTTTTATTTTATGTGCTATAAACAAAAAAAGAGCGACAATTTAGAAAAAAAAAACAATATTTTTAACTTTTTGCTATAATAAATATCCCCCAAATTTAAAAAAAAAAAATTTCTTCATCAGTGTAACGACACCCCGAGTCTGAAAGGGGTTAAAGCCGTTTAAGACATTCCATTTTCGAACACAAAGGCAGCTACAGGACACTTCAATCAGCTGAACAAGGAACCCATACAAATAATTCTCCCCCAAATACGAGACAAAGCTCTGTCTTGAGGTTCAAGCAGGAATCAACTCATTTATTATCACACATGGACACAACATATAAAATAACTCAGAGACTCTTCCCCCCACCCTTGGAAAAGTGGGTGGGTTAAACTGTCCAATGACAATAGACACACAGGTCAGATGTGTTCAAACTTCTCATCAGTACAGAGTCTTATCAGCAGGGGGTTGCTGGAGGAATCCCCCCTCCCTCCATAGAGATATACTTCCTGTGATCCAAGGCAGACAGACACAATAGAACATTGGAATACAGCCCCACCCCAAACTAGCACAGCAAACAGTACACAACAGCATGAGACAACACACAATATATACACACAACATTGTGAAGCAGTCACTATCTATAATATGGCACATACAGGGTTCCCAGAGTTTTGTGTTTTTGGGGGGACATGGACATGAATCCAAAGTAATATTACTTCCAGTGTCCCCAGGCATGCAGCTCACAACAAGCATCGTTCCCCCAAATGCCACGGTCCATAATCGGTCGGTAAGAGGCTGGCATTCAGTCCCCTCCAAAAGCCTCTGTCCCGGCTAGGTCTGTCACAATCAGTTTAGGCCAATATGTATTCTTCTACATATATTTTTGGTAAAAAAAAAAATCACAATAAGTGTATATTGATTGGTTTGCACAAATGTTATAGCGTCTACAAACTATGGGAAATATTTATGGCATTTTTATTTTAATTTTTTTACTAGTAATGGGGGTGATCTGCGATTTTTAGCGGTATTGCGACGAACAGATCGGAGACTTTTCACAATTTTTTGGGACCATTGACATTTATAGAGCGATCAGTGCACTGATTACTGTGTAACTTTCACTGTCAGGGAAGGGGTTAACACTAGGGGGTGATCAAGGGGTTGACTGTGTGTTCCTTCACTGTGTTCTAACTGTGTGGGGATGGGACTAACTAGGAGAGATGACAGATCGCTATCCCAAATTTGTAGGAACACACGATCTGTCTTCTCTTCTCTGACAGCACAGGGATTTGTGTGTTTACACACACACAAATTCCCATGCTGGCTCTCGTGCACGCGATCGTATGTGGTCGGCGGTGATCGCGCCCGCCGACCATGTGCATCAGTTCCACCGCTGTGCAGTGGGCACGTGCGTGCCTCCAGCGGCGCTTGCATGCCCTCTGGTGGCTCTCCTGGGCAAAGCCGTATATATACAGGATTTCGCCCAGGAGAGCCATTCTGCCACAGTATACCTACGTGAGCTGGTCGGGGGAACCGGTTAAGGTGTCAATATTTTTCCTTCTATAGTTCCCTCTGTTATATAACAGTAAGCTCTGCAGTAGATGTCATTTATAAAAATATGCTGTATAAATACCCACTGGTCTCCTCTCCCGATGCGATAGCTGTGGAGGGGGTGCTGGGAAACCCCCACTTATGTCAGCTGAGACAAGGACAGGAGGAAGAGGAGACCGGCGGGCAGTCACGTGAGCGCCGAACAGCGCTTTGAAATAAGCTATTATACAGAAATTTTTTTATAAATGACATCCACTGCGGAGCTTACTGTTATATAACAGATAGAACTGAAATAGGAAAACACTGCTATTTTTACAGCAGGAGAGGGGGATCGGGAAGCTGACAGGCAGGAAGAGGAGGGGGGAGGAGGACAGAGGGAGACACAGAAGAGCAGGCTGCGGATGACGGAGGCATGTAAACTGACCACCGTGTCAGGGTTCAGCAGCCATGATACACCGTGGTCAGTTTGCATAGGGGAGGGCAGAAACTGGCAGGATCAGTGAGATATTTCAGCTGATACAGGGGGGCAAATTACACAGCGCAAGCACTGTGCTGTATAAAAGGCTTTAAAGGAACAGGATCCATTTTTTTTAGGTTAAACGCTTTAATGCAGAGAACGCATTAAAGCAGAGTTCCATTCAAAAAGGGAAGGTGACCCCCTGACATGCCACATTTGGCATGTCATTTTTTTTGGGGGGGGGCGGAAACCCTCTTTTTAGAGGGTTCCAGCTCCCACTTCCTCCCGGGGAAATGCGGCGCCAGAAGTCAGTTTACCTCTCCCCCCTCCCTCTTGGCAATCATCTGGGACACGTCACAGGTCCCAGATGATTGCCCGACCAGTCACAGCGCACCGCACAGCTCGCGCATGCAATACTGTATGGTAATGCAATACTGTACCCAAACAAAATTTGCGTTCTTTTTTTTTTTTCTATTCCATTCTATTTTATCATATTCATTATACGACAGCCTAAGTATGCCATCTTCTTTATACCTCACTGTATTCATTGCAATATGTTTACATTTCAAATTCAAATTAATTTTCGAATTCATTTTTGAATTCAAACAATTTGTTTCGTCATAATTATTTTTGGATTTGTGTACTATTATTGCGATTTGGAAATTGGGATACATCTGAATAACTAAAATTTTGTTCAAATTTTGATTTGTAATGAAACAAATCGCACATGTCTAGTCAGCGGGCAGAGTCACATCCGATGATGGAGAGAATGTCTGGGGGACCAGATCTGGTATCAGTAAAGATTTTTGTGGTTTAGTAAAAAAACAAGAAAAAAAAAAAAAAAAACAACAACCTTATGTGTTTTTACTCCTTGAAGGGAGAAGATTGATTGTGGAGAGTCTGTGCACCTATGGCCAGCTGTTGCATGTTAGCCTGGACTCTGGAGCAGTGTCATTTCTTTTAATTTGCAGCATTTGTTATAATGCGGTCATTGGCCCAAATGTAACGAGCCATCATACTATGATGCAGAGTGCTAGCTGTAGATGTCACGTCAGCCTATTTTGTCACCTGATGGTGTTGGTCCAGATTCATGGGCAGCGTCTGTAGCTCCAAGCCCCGCCTCCACAGTGACGCTGGGTTTGTTCACATCCATATAATAAGCCAATAACTCTACATCTCGCTCAAACTTGTGACCCTCAGCCAGTGACACCTACAAAAGGTGAAATAACATAATTGTAATTATAAATAGCACATTTGCTGCCGTGGTAAATCCATCATCTTCACTATATGGGGGGCTGACATGAACACATGAGATGACTGCATAATTAACAAAGGAGCTCTTTTTCAAACCTAATTTGCCATTTTCTTTCACGACATACATACAAGACTTTCATGGTTTATCGACACTTTTCAACCCCGACAGCATTTATTAGAAGTAGTAGTTATCCTATCCAAATCAACAAAAGAAATGAGCCTTGATATTATTCTGTGCCCCACTCACCTTGGCGCTGGTCCTGTCACTATCTGTGTACTCCAGGGGGGTGATGTTGCAGTTGGACTCGATCTTGGCGATCCCATATGCAGATTGGAACTGAGCATTCAGACTCAGAGTGTACGGGATCTCACCAATCGGCACCTGCGGACGTGTGGCTGTTATGCTGACATCGTGATCTGGAAGAGATAAAATGCAGAGTCATTCAATGTTTCATATTTTGATATATTTCTATATATTAAAAGTGAACGTCATCTGACCTACAATGTTTCTAAGATAAAAATAGTTCACGTACTCGTGTTAGCCTTCAAAACGATTCATGTGTATGTCCCTATGGAGCTCCTCGGATCCAGGCTGTGAAAAAAGACCTTGACTTCCTTCCAAGTCAAATTAAATCCCCCTCCTAACCTCCACCCCTTATCTTTCAACTCTCAAATACCCAAATCTCTACTGCTCCGATACCCCGCCTGCTCCTGTCATTTATTTTGTGGCCCTTGCAATCTGTATTTTCCTTATCTAGGTGCTTACAAAAGCCAGAGAGAAGAAAGATAGGATTTTTTGTATTTGTTGTAAAATACTTTTCTAGGAGTCCGTTGAGGGACACTGGAATTCAAATACATAAATCGGGTTACACTGCCGTCTACGGGAGGATTGAACACGGGCAAAACAGAAAAACTAAAAGCCAGCCCCTTATACCCTCTTTCCTCTACTCAGCATGCTCCAGTTTTGTGATGAAGCAAGAACATGAAAAGAAACACAGAGGGAAAGGGGGGATTCAGAGACAATTTGGCCATACTGCCACCTATAGGAGGAATTGGACATTAGCAGTATAAAAAAAAAGAGTAATCAGCATGGATAACCCCTCCCTCTCCCAGCATGCCTCAGTATGTAGAAACAGTACTAGGAGAGTAACGTTTCAAAAGCCCAGGGTGAACTAAATTCAAATTCCACAGAACAGGTAGTTTTCATGGAGGAGCTACATTAGATACCCCCTTATCCCTTTCATGACTAAGCCCAGGGCTTTTTTTCAGCTGGAACTCACCGGATGTCAGGGATCTACCAGCACCAGACCGGGGCGCTTGCATGCGCCTATGCGCCAGCGCGCCCCTGTTCAGACACGGCATCAAGCTGCTACTGTTGCTGTGCATCAGCGCGGCGCTCGGGCGAGCGCGGGTTCGCGTTAGCGACGGTTTGGCGCCATTAAGCACATAAAAGTTCCCCTGTTCCATGGGAACATCGCTGCTTCGTCTCAGCTCTGTGATTCTGCTTGAACCTGTATCTGATTGTCTGCTACCTGATTTGACCCGGCTTGTTTGACCATCCGACCTGCTCCAATCCCGACCCGGCCTGCCTAACCACTCTGCTGTCTGTATCTGCTACCGTTGCCGACCTCTGCCTGTTCACCGACTCTGCCTTTGCCTGCTGTGATTACCTGTGCCAGTTACCTGCCGACCCGGACTGTCTGATTCTGCTTGTGCCTGCCGCTCTACTTGCTGTTGCACCTTCAGCTTCTGCTCCTGTGATCTCTCACCTCCAGTGTGTCAAGTCTGCTGCTGTTCCAGTCTCCACTCACCTGCAGTCCTGCCATCCCAGGAGGGATCTCTGCCTCTACATCAGAGACTATACTCCAACAGGCACTCCTACCCCACTGCGCTCAAGAGACCACTGTCCCCACTCCAGTGGCTCCTGAACCAGCGTTGTATGAGAGGTCTTCTCCTACAGTCAGGCTCTCCTACCAGGTACCTAACAGTACGAAGCAGCCATGACTGAGTCTGCAGGAGATACCTCTCCATTGAAAGAAATATGCACCCACCTTGCGGCCCTCACTCAAGCCGTACAATCCCTCCAGGATAACTACAACAGATTGGAGGGACAAGTCCAGAACCTTGCAGGGCCTAACCCCCTGGCCTCCTCCTCAGCCACAACCCCGGCACAGACGGCTCCTGGTCCTTCCGTTGTAATGCTTCCACCTGAACCAAAGGTTCCCACTCCTGATAGATTCTCTGGAGACCGGGCCAAGTTCCGGGCCTTTCGCAACGCCTGCAAGCTCTTCTTCGCATTACAGCCCCGAACTTTCTCACTGGAGGCCACTAAGGTGGGGTTCGTGATCTCCCTCCTACAAGGGGAACCTCAGACCTGGGCTCATCGTCTACTTGAAGGGGACTCAGCACTAACCCAGTCCTTATCTTCTTTCTTTGAAGCCATGGCGCAAATATACGAAGACCCTCAACAGACTGCTACAGCTGAATCAGCTCTGTTCACGCTCCAGCAAGGCCGCAGACCTGCGGAGGACTATATCATGGACTTTAGACGTTGGAGTGCGGACACTCAGTGGAATGATGCGGCCCTGCGTCACCAGTTCCGCTTGGGTCTATCTGAAGTATTAAAGGACGAATTTGCCCGAGTGTGTGTACCAAATACTCTTGAGGCTTTGATTAACTTGACTATTCAAATCGACCGACGTATCCGGGAACGTCGATCTGAACGATCTGCTTTACAATCCCGCCCGATTTGGATGACAGCCAGAGCACCACTTCCGGCAACACGCTATGTACCCCCATCCAGTTCAAATCCAGCTAATGCCACGCCTGACTCTGCAGAACCTATGCAATTAGGACTGATGCGACCTGCCTTATCGCCTGAAGAACGGGCCCGATGCCGGCAACTCAATCTGTGCCTCTACTGCGGTGGGACTGGGCACTATGTCCTGAACTGTCCAGTCAAAATAAGTAAGTGCCCGTCTTCTGTGTATACCAGTCTCTCTGCTCTGTCTGCGAATTCTACCCACATTGCCCTTCCTCTGACTTTGCAGCTGCAAGAAGGGACAATAACGATCAACGCCATCATTGATTCTGGAGCATGCAGTTGCTTTATTGATTCAAACTTTGCCAGCCAGCATAACATCCCATTACGAACCAAGACCCATGGACTCGCTGTATTTCTAGCTGATGGATCCCGCATCAGATCGGGACAAGTAACCCAGGAAACCCTGCCTCTGCCTGCTTCTACTTCCTCCCAACACAAGGAACTGCTGGTTCTTGATGCCATCTCCTCTCCTATGTTTCCCATCATCCTGGGCATTCCTTGGCTGCAGGCCCACAATCCATACATTCATTGGGCATCTGGAGAAGTGAAATTCTCATCTTCTTACTGTCATGAACACTGTTTTAAGAAAGATTCGGATTCCTCATCCACCCTACTTTGTTTGGACACCGACCAGAAACTTTGTCAGGTCATACCTAAACAGTATCATGAATTCATTGATGTTTTCAGTAAGAAGGGGGCAGACTCTCTTCCACCTCATCGCCCCTACGATTGCCCCATTGAATTGCTGCCAGGATCCGAAATACCATTCGGACGCATTTTTCCATTATCAGAGAAAGAACAGGAAGTACTAAAGACATATATAGATGAGAACCTGGCCAAGGGTTTTATACGCCACTCTACCTCTCCAGCTGGTGCTGGAATATTTTTCGTCACCAAGAAGGACAAGTCTCTCCGTCCGTGTATAGACTATCGTGAACTAAACAAAATCACGGTCAAAAATCGGTATCCTCTACCCTTGATACCTGAACTCTTCCAAAAATTAAGGACTGCCGTCATTTTCACTAAACTTGACCTGAGAGGGGCATATAATTTGATTCGTATCCGGGCTGGGCATGAGTGGAAGACAGCATTCCGAACCCGATTCGGGCATTATGAATACCTGGTCATGCCCTTTGGACTCTGCAACGCCCCTGCCACCTTTCAACACCTGATTAACGATGTCCTCAGGGACTTTTTAGATGTGTTTGTAATCGCATACTTGGACGATATCTTGATTTTTTCAGAATCCCGTGAATTGCATCAAGAACATGTCCGCAGGGTGTTGGGTCGTCTCCGCTTACACAGTCTGTACGCGAAAGCGGAGAAATGTGAGTTCGAACAACAGAGCATTCAATTTCTGGGGTTAATAACCTCTGCAACAGGCATCAAGATGGACCCACAAAAGGTTTCCGCTGTTCTGGACTGGCCGGTACCCTTGGACAAGAAGGGAATTCAGCGGTTTGTGGGGTTTGCGAACTTCTACAGAAAGTTCATCAGGGGGTTCTCAGCCATAATTGCACCCATCACGCAGTTAACCAAACAGAATACCCGTTTTTCCTGGAACCAACTTGCCCAAGACGCCTTCGAAAATCTCAAAAGATTGTTTACTTCAGCACCTATCCTCAGTCACCCTGAACCATCTCTACCGTTTATTTTAGAGGTTGATGCCTCCGAGATTGCGGTAGGTGCGATTCTTTCACAACGTAAAGGTAGCAAAGAGATAATGCATCCCGTAGGGTTCTTCTCCCGTAAACTCTCCCCTGCGGAGAAGAATTATGACGTTGGTGACCGAGAGCTTCTCGCCAGTAAGACTGCACTGGAAGAGTGGAAGTACCTGTTGGAGGGGGCTATGCATCCAGTACTAATTTATACTGACCATAAAAACCTGGAATACTTACGATCTGCCAAACGGCTGAAGCCTCGACAAGCCCGCTGGGCTCTGTTTTTCTCACGTTTTTCCTTCCATATCACTTACCGTCCAGGCTCAAAAAATATTAAACCGGATGCATTATCACGTATGCACGACAATCCTAAGGACTTATCTACTCCTGACACCATCTTACCCGCAAACAGTTTTTTACTGCTACAAACAGATTTACTTTCCCTGATTAAGGAAGCATCCTCTGAGTCAGCCAAGCCTACTGGGATTTCTTTAGTAAGTAGAGATGGTCTGTTCTGGAAGGGAAGCCAAATTTTCGTTCCTGAAGATGTTCGGGTCAGGGTTTTGACACTTCTCCACGATCATCCATTGGCGGGCCACTTTGGAGTTCGCAAGACCCTGGAACTAGTGCAGCGTACATTCTGGTGGCCCAATCTGAAAGACTTTTGTGAAAAGTATGTCAGTTCCTGTCCCATCTGCATTCAGAATAAGTCATCCAGGAATCGAGCTTGGGGCTTATTGAAACCGTTGCCTGTACCCGACAGACCATGGAAAATGATTTCTATGGATTTTATTGTGGAGCTTCCATGTTCTGAAGGGTGCTCAGCCATCTTTGTAGTAGTGGACCGTCTAACCAAAATGGCTCATTTTCTACCTTTAAGGGGAACCCCGTCTGCCACCGAAACTGCTCGCATATTTGTCAAGGAGATCATCAGACTTCATGGAGTACCTGTAAACATAGTTTCTGATAGAGGGGTTCAATTCACCTCACGTTTCTGGAGATCCCTGTGTGAAACCCTAAAGATTGAATTGGCCTTGTCCTCGGCCTATCATCCTCAAACGAACGGTCAGACAGAAAGGACTAATCAGACCCTGGAACAATACATCAGATGTTTCACATCTTTCACACAAGATGATTGGGTATCTCTACTACCCTTAGCAGAATTTGCCTACAATAATGCTTGATTTGATTGTAGCCGTATTAGTGCAATTGTGACAGAGGAAATTGAGTACTGTCCGTGATACTTTTTTTATTTGCACTAACATACAATTTTTCAGGACAAGCTTTCGGGGTATGTCCCCTTCTTCAAGGTCCAAGCAGTACTGATTCACAAATTTGTAAGCAGCATGTTAAAGAAAAAAAAAAAAAAAAAAAAAAAAGGGAAAGCCGAACACATACAAATCAATGGTAATAAAGATAGCAGCAGAGTTAGTGAGATAAGACAGAGGGAGAGGGAGCTATAGAATGCAGGGGGGATTCTAGTCACAGAGGGGTCGTAAAACTTTAGCATAATGTGTAAGGAAACCAATATCTAAATTCAGGCCGTTATTTTTCGTGTCAAAAAAAGTATCATTCTTAGTTCAAAAGTTTTCCTTTCCTGGATAGTTCTGAAATTCCCTTTAAGAACTAAAACATTGAGGTCTTCTATAGTGTGGTCCGGCTGTGAGAAATGATGTCCCACAGGTGTGCATAAACTGTCTTCTTTATGTTCTTTGATGGTATGTCTGTGCAAATTCATCCTCACTTGTAACTTCTGTCCTGTTTCACCCACATAAGATCCTTTGCTGCACCTTTTGCATTGGATGAGGTACACAACGTTACTGGAGGTACAGCTGTAAGATCCCATGACATTGAAGGTCCCATTTGTGTGTGTGACCTTTTTGGATAGATTGATCTGGTTGCATAGTTTGCAGCGTTTTTTATTGCAGGGTTTGCTTCCATTATTTGTGACTTCATAATCAGAGTGAAGTTTCCTGCTGATTAGTTTGTGTCTGAGGTTGGGTGGTTGTCTGAAAGCCAATAATGGGGGTTGTTGGAATATTCCTTTCAGAGTTTCATCCTCTGTTATAATGGGTTGTAAATCTTTGATTATCTTTTTGATCCCTTCAAGTGCTGGGTTGTATGTGAGAAGTCTGCCAAAGGTTCCGGAACGCAGTTCCGGTGTTAGGTACCTGGTAGGAGAGCCTGACTGTAGGAGAAGACCTCTCATACAACGCTGGTTCAGGAGCCACTGGAGTGGGGACAGTGGTCTCCTGAGCGCAGTGGGGTAGGAGTGCCTGTTGGAGTATAGTCTCTGATGTAGAGGCAGAGATCCCTCCTGGGATGGCAGGACTGCAGGTGAGTGGAGACTGGAAGAGCAGCAGACTTGACACACTGGAGGTGAGAGATCACAGGAGCTGAAGCTGAAGATGCAACAGCAAGTAGAGCGGCAGGCACAAGCAGAATTAGACAGTCCGGGTCGGCAGGTAACTGGCACAGGTAATCACAGCAGGCAAAGGCAGAGTCGGTGAACAGGCAGAGGTCGGCAATGGTAGCAGATACAGACAGCAGAGTGGTTAGGCAGGCCGGGTCGGGATTGGAGCAGGTCGGATGGTCAAACAAGCCGGGTCAAATCAGGTAGCAGACAATCAGATACAGGTTCAAGCAGAATCACAGAGCTGAGACGAAGCAGCAATGGTCCCATGGAACAGGGGAACTTTTATGTGCTTAATGGCGCCAAACCGGCGCTAACGCGAACGCGCCCACACACCCGCGCGCACCGAGTGCCGCGCTGATGCACAGCAACAGTAGCAGCTTGATGCCGTGTCTGAACAGGGGCGCGCCGGCGCATAGGCGCATGCAAGCGCCCCGGTCTGGTGCTGGTAGATCCCTGACATTGCCCCCCCCAAGGGGCAGCCTCCGGATGCCCAACAACCTCTTCTTCTCAGGATGAGTAGAAAAATAGGCGCACACTAAACGCCTAGCATGCACATTACTGTCCGGTTCCCACGAGTTACTTTCTGGGCCGTAGCCTTTCCACTTGATTAAGAATTGGTTTTGCCCTTGCCTTCTTCTACAATCAAGGATAGCCTCAACCTCAAATTCCTCCCTGCCATTAATTACAACAGGTTCAGGAGGTCTTGTCCCTCTAGCAGGAAAGGGATCAGGTACAGCAGGTTTGAGCAGAGATACATGGAATACCGGATGAATTTTAAATGAATCAGGTAAAGTCAGTTCATAAGACACTTCATTGATTTTCCTTCTAACTGGAAAGGGTCCCATGAATCTAGGTGCCAACTTCTTAGAAGGACATGCTAATTTGATATTAACGGTAGAAAGCCATACCTGGTCGCCAATTTGTTTTTTTTTTTTAATTGGGAAATCCGACTTTATTAAGCTTCAATTGACAGATACATAACAAGCATTAATTGTGTACATATATTAGAAAGTAGGTATTTACCTTGCACCTTGAAATTATTACATTCAATTTTCTTAATAGTTATACAGTTTGAGACAGAACCATTGATAAGCTTGGTACCACACTCTTAAGATGCACTTATTTATATTTCTTTTATTTTATTTTATTTCGCGGCCCTTACCTCTCCCTCCCCCCCCATCATGTCATATACACTGTTTTATGTAACTGTGCAGCGTTGAGCCTTTAAGTACAGGTCTCTCCGTCTTACAGCCATCTATCCCATACCTTTGAATATTTCTGTTTGCATCCTCTATGTATGTATATCAGCTTTTTATATGGTAGTACATTGTTTACATCTCTTTTCCAGGACGATGTTGTAGGGGGCAGAGACTGCATCCAGGTTTTAGCTATAGCTTTCCTAGCTGTAAATAGGGTTTCATGTATAAAGGTAGCATGAAACTTCTCTATATCTGTATCAGGTAGCAGCCCCAGTATACACAATTTTGGGTCCGTTACTACTGGGGAACCCATTTTATCATGTAGAAATTTTATCACTTGTGCCCAATAATCCTGTAAACATGGGCATTCCCATATCAAATGGTAAAAGGTTCCCGGTCCATGTGTACACATAAGGCACACCGAGCTCTGTGATGGTTGGAATTTGGCTATTCTTTTGGGTGTCAAGTATGTTTGGTGGACAATGTAGAGCTGTGTCAATCTGTCTGAGAGTTTTGGCGATGACTGTTTAACGTTCTCTAAAATTTCGTCCCAGTCCGAGTCACTGATGTCCCCTACGTTCTTTTCCCAACCTGATTTGGCCTTTTGGATTACTGCTGCTATTCTGGGGAGTCGGATAGTGTAATATAGGTTTGAAATCAGCTTTTGAGGTTCAGCACCCAAGATTATCTCTAGGACCTGCGGGTGAGCAGTAATATTAGCAGTGTCCCTAAGTTGAATGCGCAGAGCATGGCGGAGTTGCAAGTATTTGAATAACAAGTGTTGCGGTATTGAGTAGTTGTCTTTAAGGGCTTGGAAAGTCTTGAGCCTTGAGTCAGTCATGACCTGGTGGAGATATATTATACCATACCTAGCCCATATGTGCGGGTCTGGGAGATTTTCAAGTTCTGGCATGTGTTTGTTGAGCCAAAGGGGGGTATGGGAATGGATATGCCCTATTTTAAGCCTCTTTAAGGTTATTTCCCATATTTTCCGGTGGTGTGTTAGCATGCCCTCATTATATCGGGTGGATCGTTTGCTCGTTAGTCCCCCTCGGAAAATAGTTTGTAGTGGTGATGACAGTGGACTTCTTGGGTCATTGCAAATCAACATTTGATATCGCTGTAATTCTTCCTTGTTAAAGTAATACATGTGTGATAATTGGGCGGCTATGTAATATTCCTGTAAATCTGGTAGTGCCATCCCCCCCATGGAGGTGGGGTTTTTAAGGATGTGCCAGGCTAATTTATGCCTTCCGTGTCCCCATACAAACGAGTTAAGAATAGCCTCCATCTTTTTAAAGAACTTGGGGGGAATGTATAGTGGTGCGTGCCAGACCATGTATAGAATTTTAGGGAGTAGAATCATTTTGATGATGTTTATTCGGCCTGTTACCCCTAGGGGCAGTCTGGACCAGGCCTGCGTTTTGGTTTTTATCAGTTGAAACAGTGGCTCTACGTTATTGGTGATGTAGTCTCCCAATTCCCGAGTAACCACTACCCCCAAATATTTGATAGTGTTCACTCTGGCTAAGGGTAATTCTGGGTATGTGACCGACGGAGGGAAATGGTCTATGGGGAGAATTTGGGATTTATCCCAATTTATGCGCAGTCCCGAGAAACTGCCCATTTGTTCTATGATCTTTAACGCTGCCTGCAGCGATGGACCTTGATCTGCCAAATATAAAATGGTGTCATCCGCGTATAATCCTATTTTTTCCGTATAATTGTCGACGCACAGGCCCACTATTTCAGTTTCTGCTCGAATAGCAATTGCCAGTGGCTCAGCCGCCAGGGCATACAGAAGAGGGGAGAGGGGGCACCCCTGCCGAGTACCCCTCTCTAGGGGGAATTGTTTCGATAGACAGCCGTTTACGAATACTCTCGCTTTAGGTGTTTGGTACAGAATCTGCACCCATTTTATAAAGTTTTGTCCGAAACCGAATTCCCTCAAGCATTCCCATAAAAAGCGCCACTCTACTGAGTCGAAGGCCTTGGCTGTATCCAAGGCTACTACCACTCTAGTTCCGTGATTATCATGTTTTGCTTGGATGTTCATGAATAGCCTCCTAATATTCATGGCCGTATTTTTCCCTGGCATAAAGCCAGTTTGGTCAGGGTGTATTAGCGATAAAATGGCCTTGTTAAGGCGCGATGCAAGTATTTTGGCTAATATTTTGATATCCACTTGCAGTAGGGATATGGGTCGGTACGATTCTGGGTACCGGGGGTCTTTTCCTGCTTTGGGTAGTACTATTATTTGTGCTTCCTGCATAGAGGAGGGGAGTGTACCTTTATCAAAGATATTCTGGTATAGCTGTTTAAGTTTTGGGATAATTATCTCCGAGAATGTGTCATAGAATTCTAGGGGCAGACCATCCAGTCCTGGTGCCTTTGATTTAGACATTTGGGATATAGCTTCTGCGATGTCATCTTGTGTTATAGGGGCTTCGAGCATCTCGATTTGTTCCAAATTAAGCTTGGGGAACTGTATTGTATGTAGAAAGTTTTTTATTTCTTGTTGGGAATATGTGCTCTGTGATTTGTACAGCTCACTGTAGAATTCCTGAAATCTGGCCGCTACCTGTGGGGGGTCAGTGACTATGTCTCCCTGAGGTGTAGTCAGGGAGACCACCACCGGTGGTTTGTCATTCAAATGCGCTAAGTACGCTAGCATTTTCCCTGCCTGTTCACCGTGCTCAAACACTCGCTGTTTGCAGAAGAATACGTGCTGTCTGGCTTTCTCTACGTGTATCTGGTTTACCACCCTGGCTTGTAGGTTTACTTTTTGAAGATTATCAGGATTGGGGTCTGAGGCATATACATTCTCTAGTTCTGTAAGTGTGTCAGTCATCATCTGTAGTAAGGTTTTGGACGATAGTTTAAATCTGTTTATATTGGATGTTAGTACCCTGCGTGCCTGAACTTTAAATGCGTCCCATTCCATACCCGGTATATCTACTTTGCACGTGTTGTGCAGTATGTACTGCAGTTCTCTCTTTATGGCCTCAAGGTCCGGCATAACCGTGAGCCAGAATGGATTAAGACGCCATGTAGGAGTGGGAGCTGCCTTTAACATGGAAACTGTTATCCAGCATGGCGAGTGATCCGATAGGGCTCTGGGTGCTATGCCTGATCCAGTAACTCTAGGGAGTAGGGTGTTTGTCACCAATACATAGTCTATCCTCGACATTGTACGGTGGCTGACAGAGTGACATGTGTATGCTCTCGTGGACGGATTTTGCCGCCTCCATACATCCGTTAGAGCAAACTCCTTCAACAAGCGACTCAGTCTGGTATGTTGTATTGAGGCACCGGGGACTCCACCCTGATCTGGTTTATCAAGTGCCGGGTTCATGGTCATGTTGAAGTCCCCCATCCAGACAGCCGGTACCGTTGGGTGCTTGGCTAAGTACGCCAATCCCTTCATGATCACCTCTGTCGTGAATGGGGGAGGAACATAGCTTGCCATGACCAAAACCGGATTACCCCCTATCATGGCGTTCAGAAACAGAAATCTTCCCTGCTGGTCCGACTCCAGCTCTATTAACTCAAATGGGACGTTTTTAGCTATAATAAGGGAAACTCCCCTGGATTGGTTTGTGTGTGTACTATGATAAATCCATCCCACCCATGGTTTTTTTAAAGCCGCCTGCAGGTGGCCGGTTACATGCGTCTCCTGTAGAGCTATAATGTCAGCTTTCTGTGATTTTAGGAACGCGAGTGCTGCGGTTCGCTTAACTTTGTCCCTCAGACCCCTCACGTTCCATGTTAGGAATTTAATGTTTGTCATCTTTGTCTAGTGAGTATTTCGCCTTTGCGGACCAGCAGAACAAGACCAAGCTATCATAATTACTGACACAATTCCTGATCCTGTTTCTGTGCAGTGTGACCCATTTACTTTCAAATACAATATGCATATCTGTACATTCATGTGCTACGACAAAGCCAATTTCCCCAAAACTTTGCAACCAGTGGTTAACCCATCCCTTCCCTCCCAGCTGCACACCTCCCCAACCTGGTGTGAGCATGCAAACCCGAACAATCAACATGAGAATAAACATCCAGCTTGTCTGGCTAGCTGGAGGCACTAAACTTAATATGAATGGTAGCTGTATATCATGTTGAGTAACTA
The DNA here is from genome assembly GCF_042186555.1 of Aquarana catesbeiana. Lineage (NCBI taxonomy): Eukaryota > Metazoa > Chordata > Amphibia > Anura > Ranidae > Aquarana > Aquarana catesbeiana. The sequence goes on along the minus strand of NC_133324.1, from coordinate 946,483,722 downwards.
TTTCTTTGGGGGCGAAAAATTCACTGTCAACCGTGGAGCAAAACGTGGAAAATAGGAACGATACCATCACAGATCTCCCCAAGTGGGAGCTCCCTTAAAGGTCATACTTGAGTTTATGACAGGATATGTTCAAGTCTCCAATCTGTGTTTTCCTGTGTGAGCCGTTCCATGTCAGTGATTATAGAACTGTTATAGTTACCAGTCAGGATACAGCTTAGGGACACCTTAAAAAGTATTGTGCTTAACCCTTAGTGGTACTCATGACAAAAGTCACGTAGTTTTACCTGCGTTCTAGCTGTGAAGGACAAGGGGAGCCAGTATTCCAGCTATGCAACAGAACCAAGGAAAGTAACTAGGCTACCTCTCTCTGACCCACGTCCGGTGGCACATTATATGATTCAGGTCAGAGTATCATGGGTCAAGCTGTGGCGCCAACATCTGTGGTTGTATGAACTTAGACAGATTAAGCCAGCCTGTCTCTACGATCCATGCTGTCGCTGCCGCCGGGTCGTCAAAGAACTGTACTTTTCCGTCTTCCTCCACCCGCAGCCGGGCAGGGAATAACATCGCATACTTGAGATGGAGGGTCCTCAATCGGCGCTTCACCTCTTGATATTGTGCTCTCTTCCTTTGCACCTCGCTGGAAAAATCCGGAAATACTGCTATCTGGCTGTTCCCGATCTGTATGTTTCCTCTCTCCCGGGTGAGTTTAAGGATTTTGTCTCGGTCCCGAAAATTTAAAAATTTGGCGATGAATGTGCGGGGAGGCGCTCCAGGCGGTGGTGGCCGCGCAGGTATGCGGTGCGCCCTCTCCACCGCAAACATTACTGAAAAGGCTTCCCGGCCATACGTTTTGAGCAGGAGCGTTTCTAGATAGGTTGCCGGGTCCGCTCCTTCCTCTTTCTCCGGCAGTCCTATGAAGCGGAGGTTACAGCGTCTAAGGCGGTTCTCCATGTCATCCTGATGGGCATTAAGTTGTTGTATTTGTCTCTGCATCTCTTCTGTAGTATGTCTCATGGGGTGCAGGGCATCTTCCGCGTTGCTGATTCTGGTTTCTGCCTCCGTAACCCTGTCTTTCAGTTTTGAGAAGTCCTGTCTGATCAGGGATATATCGATTTTTACCTCGTCTATCTTCGCAGTCAGCGTACCTTGCAAGGCGGCTATAGCGTCCAGCACTTTGTCGGTGTCTGACGCCTGAGGAGCGGGACCCTTACACGTGTCTGCGCTGCCCTGGTCACCAATTTGTAAGTTCAGCTCCCCCCTTCTTTTCCGGTCGAAGATTCTCTTACCATCTGCCTGAGCCTTGGACACTGTTTCCTGCAACAACCGGCTGTTGTGACTGAGGAACTCCACTGTACTTTGTACTGCTGGAACCGAAGACTCTGAAAGGAAATCAGGTAGAAAGGTTAGGTGAAAGCCATAATTGGCGAATAAAGGAGATTGGCCGGTGGCAGAATGTTTGGCATTATTGTAGGAAATTGAGTACTGTCCGTGATACTTTTTTTATTTGCACTAACATACAATTTTTCAGGACAAGCTTTCGGGGTATGTCCCCTTCTTCAAGGTCCAAGCAGTACTGATTCACAAATTTGTAAGCAGCATGTTAAAGAAAAAAAAAAAAAAAAAAGGGAAAGCCGAACACATACAAATCAATGGTAATAAAGATAGCAGCAGAGTTAGTGAGATAAGACAGAGGGAGAGGGAGCTATAGAATGCAGGGGGGATTCTAGTCACAGAGGGGTCGTAAAACTTTAGCATAATGTGTAAGGAAACCAATATCTAAATTCAGGCCGTTATTTTTCGTGTCAAAAAGAAGTATCATTCTTAGTTCAAAAGTTTTCCTTTCCTGGATAGTTCTGAAATTCCCTTTAAGAACTAAAACATTGAGGTCTTCTATAGTGTGGTCCGGCTGTGAGAAATGATGTCCCACAGGTGTGCATAAACTGTCTTCTTTATGTTCTTTGATGGTATGACTGTGCAAATTCATCCTCACTTGTAACTTCTGTCCTGTTTCACCCACATAAGATCCTTTGCTGCACCTTTTGCATTGGATGAGGTACACAACGTTACTGGAGGTACAGCTGTAAGATCCCATGACATTGAAGGTCCCATTTGTGTGTGTGACACTTTTGGATAGATTGATCTGGTTGCATAGTTTGCAGCGTTTTTCATTGCAGGGTTTGCTTCCATTATTTGTGACTTCATAATCAGAGTGAAGTTTCCTGCTGATTAGTTTGTGTCTGAGGTTGGGTGGTTGTCTGAAAGCCAATAATGGGGGTTGTTGGAATATTCCTTTCAGAGTTTCATCCTCTGTTATAATGGGTTGTAAATCTTTGATTATCTTTTTGATCCCTTCAAGTGCTGGGTTGTATGTGGTGACTAGAGGTACTCGGTTATTTGTTTTTTTCTCTGTGTATTGGAGGAGATTTTCTCTTCGGGTTTTTAAGGCTGTGTTTATGCTGTGGTTGATGGTTTTTTCTTTGTAACCCTTCTTATGGAAGGAGTCTGCCAGTGTTCTGAGATGTTTATCTCTGTCTTCTGGGTCTGAACAAATTCGGTGGTATCTGATGGCCTGGCTGTGTATGATGGCCCGTTTAGTGTGTTGAGGGTGAAAACTGGAACTATGAAGATAGCTGCATCGGTCAGTAGGTTTTCTGTATATCGACGTGTGAAGCTTGTCATCCCTGATGTATACTGTGGTGTCCAGGAAGTTGACATGTGTGTTCGAATAGTCCATTTTTAGTTTGATAGATGGGTGAAAAGTGTTGATAAATGAGAAGAATTGGTTTAGATTTTCTTCACCTTCAGTCCATATCATGAATATATCATCAATATAGCGATAATATCTGTATGGCTTTTGTTGTATGCTGTTCAGGAATTTAGAAAATACTGAAAATACACTGAACTCTCCTTATGCAGAAGGACTCTGCAGACGTACCAGCGAAAGGTTAAGGAACAACCTCATTCATAAACTCTATGGTAAAAGGGAAACAATCCGGAAACAAAAGCAGTTGGTTTTTGAAACCTCAACACCATTGGACCCCACAAGCATCAACCAAATTAAGAATGAAATTGAAACTTTACAAAGACAACTGCAAAAACTTGCCATGAACAGGAAGCAAAAAAAACTCCAAAAGCTACACCAAGAGCAGACCTTATGGATACAACCTAAACAACACAAAACAAACACAACTTCTATAACTCCTGCTATCAGCAACTTGGAAGCCGATCCAGAATCCCAAGGCAGCCCTTGTGTAAATGCTAACTTTACAGAAAATGTGGATATAACAGAGGAACTCGGAATCATAAATTTGTCAAATCATCAACTTACTACACCAGAAACAACAGTCCTCTCCAAAGGACTCACATTCTGCCCAACCACCAAATTGGATAATTTACAGGTATGGTCAGATATGGAGGAATTCTTTAGGAGACTAAGGCTCAAAGAATATTTTCACAGTAAGGAAAGGAATCCTAGGACAATAGGAGGTGACAAAAAGAAAAAGAACAGCAACTTCACACCTCCACAAGGACGCAACCCCAAACTGGATACCTATATTGACAGCTTCAGGCTGCGAGTTACATCCCTGATATCCACCCAGCAAAAGAAAATATTATACAACCTTTCACCACTGGAGCGAAGAGCTGTACATGATCTGCGCAACAATCAGGCCATAACCATCAAACCAGCAGATAAAGGGGGAGCAGTCGTTGTGATGGATACAGACAAATATATACAAGAGGGCCAGGGGCAGCTTGCAAATACTACTTACTACAAAAAACTGGATTATGATCCGACCCAGGATTTTACTAAACAATTAAAAAGTCTCATTGCGACAATACCAAGCCACCTACATTCAGAACTCATCAATGCGATTCTGGATAATCCAGAAATTGGATACTTCTACATGCTGCCCAAGATTCACAAGCCAGGAAATCCAGGCAGACCCATTATAACAGGTATGAATACACTTACCGAACATATCTCAGGCCTCGTAGAAAACATGTTAAAACCTTTAGTCATGAACACTGCGAGTTTCCTGCAAGACACCACTGATTTTCTGAACAGGCTTAACAATATGCAACAATTACCACCAAATACACTTCTAGTCACTATGGATGTAGAATCTCTGTACAGTAACATCCCTCACAAGGATGGGTTGGCGGCATGTCACAGATTCTTATCATCCTCACCAAACCACAAATACACGGCTGAGGATGTGACACAACTCATTGAATTCATTCTTACACACAACTACTTCACTTTCAATAATGACATCTATCTCCAGTGTATGGGTACTGCTATGGGAAGCAAAATGGCACCCCAATATGCAAATTTATTTATGGCTGACCTGGAGGACAAATTCCTGAACAGCATACAACAAAAGCCATACAGATATTATCGCTATATTGATGATATATTCATGATATGGACTGAAGGTGAAGAAAATCTAAACCAATTCTTCTCATTTATCAACACTTTTCACCCATCTATCAAACTAAAAATGGACTATTCGAACACACATGTCAACTTCCTGGACACCACAGTATACATCAGGGATGACAAGCTTCACACGTCGATATACAGAAAACCTACTGACCGATGCAGCTATCTTCATAGTTCCAGTTTTCACCCTCAACACACTAAACGGGCCATCATACACAGCCAGGCCATCAGATACCACCGAATTTGTTCAGACCCAGAAGACAGAGATAAACATCTCAGAACACTGGCAGACTCCTTCCATAAGAAGGGTTACAAAGAAAAAACCATCAACCACAGCATAAACACAGCCTTAAAAACCCGAAGAGAAAATCTCCTCCAATACACAGAGAAAAAAACAAATAACCGAGTACCTCTAGTCACCACATACAACCCAGCACTTGAAGGGATCAAAAAGATAATCAAAGATTTACAACCCATTATAACAGAGGATGAAACTCTGAAAGGAATATTCCAACAACCCCCATTATTGGCTTTCAGACAACCACCCAACCTCAGACACAAACTAATCAGCAGGAAACTTCACTCTGATTATGAAGTCACAAATAATGGAAGCAAACCCTGCAATGAAAAACGCTGCAAACTATGCAACCAGATCAATCTATCCAAAAGTGTCACACACACAAATGGGACCTTCAATGTCATGGGATCTTACAGCTGTACCTCCAGTAACGTTGTGTACCTCATCCAATGCAAAAGGTGCAGCAAAGGATCTTATGTGGGTGAAACAGGACAGAAGTTACAAGTGAGGATGAATTTGCACAGTCATACCATCAAAGAACATAAAGAAGACAGTTTATGCACACCTGTGGGACATCATTTCTCACAGCCGGACCACACTATAGAAGACCTCAATGTTTTAGTTCTTAAAGGGAATTTCAGAACTATCCAGGAAAGGAAAACTTTTGAACTAAGAATGATACTTCTTTTTGACACGAAAAATAACGGCCTGAATTTAGATATTGGTTTCCTTACACATTATGCTAAAGTTTTACGACCCCTCTGTGACTAGAATCCCCCCTGCATTCTATAGCTCCCTCTCCCTCTGTCTTATCTCACTAACTCTGCTGCTATCTTTATTACCATTGATTTGTATGTGTTCGGCTTTCCCTTTTTTTTTTTTTTTTTTTCTTTAACATGCTGCTTACAAATTTGTGAATCAGTACTGCTTGGACCTTGAAGAAGGGGACATACCCCGAAAGCTTGTCCTGAAAAATTGTATGTTAGTGCAAATAAAAAAAGTATCACGGACAGTACTCAATTTCCTACAATAATGCCAAACATTCTGCCACCGGCCAATCTCCTTTATTCGCCAATTATGGCTTTCACCTAACCTTTCTACCTGATTTCCTTTCAGAGTCTTCGGTTCCAGCAGTACAAAGTACAGTGGAGTTCCTCAGTCACAACAGCCGGTTGTTGCAGGAAACAGTGTCCAAGGCTCAGGCAGATGGTAAGAGAATCTTCGACCGGAAAAGAAGGGGGGAGCTGAACTTACAAATTGGCGACCAGGTATGGCTTTCTACCGTTAATATCAAATTAGCATGTCCTTCTAAGAAGTTGGCACCTAGATTCATGGGACCCTTTCCAGTTAGAAGGAAAATCAATGAAGTGTCTTATGAACTGACTTTACCTGATTCATTTAAAATTCATCCGGTATTCCATGTATCTCTGCTCAAACCTGCTGTACCTGATCCCTTTCCTGCTAGAGGGACAAGACCTCCTGAACCTGTTGTAATTAATGGCAGGGAGGAATTTGAGGTTGAGGCTATCCTTGATTGTAGAAGAAGGCAAGGGCAAAACCAATTCTTAATCAAGTGGAAAGGCTACGGCCCAGAAAGTAACTCGTGGGAACCGGACAGTAATGTGCATGCTAGGCGTTTAGTGTGCGCCTATTTTTCTACTCATCCTGAGAAGAAGAGGTTGTTGGGCATCCGGAGGCTGCCCCTTGGGGGGGGCAATGTCAGGGATCTACCAGCACCAGACCGGGGCGCTTGCATGCGCCTATGCGCCGGCGCGCCCCTGTTCAGACACGGCATCAAGCTGCTACTGTTGCTGTGCATCAGCGCGGCACTCGGTGCGCGCGGGTGTGTGGGCGCGTTCGCGTTAGCGCCGGTTTGGCGCCATTAAGCACATAAAAGTTCCCCTGTTCCATGGGAACATTGCTGCTTCGTCTCAGCTCTGTGATTCTGCTTGAACCTGTATCTGATTGTCTGCTACCTGATTTGACCCGGCTTGTTTGACCATCCGACCTGCTCCAATCCCGACCCGGCCTGCCTAACCACTCTGCTGTCTGTATCTGCTACCATTGCCGACCTCTGCCTGTTCACCGACTCTGCCTTTGCCTGCTGTGATTACCTGTGCCAGTTACCTGCCGACCCGGACTGTCTAATTCTGCTTGTGCCTGCCGCTCTACTTGCTGTTGCATCTTCAGCTTCAGCTCCTGTGATCTCTCACCTCCAGTGTGTCAAGTCTGCTGCTCTTCCAGTCTCCACTCACCTGCAGTCCTGCCATCCCAGGAGGGATCTCTGCCTCTACATCAGAGACTATACTCCAACAGGCACTCCTACCCCACTGCGCTCAGGAGACCACTGTCCCCACTCCAGTGGCTCCTGAACCAGCGTTGTATGAGAGGTCTTCTCCTACAGTCAGGCTCTCCTACCAGGTACCTAACACCGGAACTGCGTTCCGGAACCTTTGGCAGACTTCTCAAGAGTGCCCCGCAATCTCCCGGCAGGGCCAATCCTTAGTGAGAATACAGGGTGGGGGCGGTGTCAGGCTGTCTGCTGTAGTATAATCTTCCGATCCTGGTTGGTTCCTCTGCCTTCAATCCACACCCCTCCTCTCTCATTGGCTCTGGAGAAGCTCTGAATTTTCGGCGCGGAGAGAGGAGAGGAGTCGAGGATGTGAAATGCCAGCACAGCACTGACAACTAGTGCTGTCACACAGCTGAGTGAGGGAGGGAGGAGGGGAGTGTGTCACACCACGAGCCTGGACATGCCACTGTTCAGATAACACACCCATCTCCTCAGGTCAATGGATAAGGAGGAACGGCTTGAGAGCATTGCAGAGTAATGTCCAGAAAGGAGAAGCTGATTTCTGCCAGTCTTGTGTTCCTGTCAGCACCCTCCCCCCTTCTCCCCAGGGAGGACTGAGCAAGCAGAAGAACACAGTCATGGGAGCTCTCCCCAAGGTAAGATAACAGGCTGCATAACAGATTCCATTCTTCTCCCGTGAGTCCCTATTTTTGTGCCTTCCACACTGTAAAAATACCGTATTTATCTGCGTATAACATGCACTTTTTTCCCCTTAAAATCAGGGGAAAATCGCGGGTGTGTGTTATACACCGATCCCCTGCGATCCTGAGCTTCAAAATCGCCGACTGCGATTTGAAAATGGCGCCGCCGGCGCCGAAATACACAGCGCCGGTCCTCGGCTCTTCTCGGCCACTTTCGGCTTCACTCGAGAGCCGCCCGAACCTAGCCGAGTGTACTCGGCTAGGTTCGGATAGCTCCACTCACAGTCACGCCCATCCCGGGCGGGACTACGAGTGGAGCCGAAAGTAAACGAGAGCCGCCGAGAAGAGCCGAGGACCGGCTCTGTGTATTTCGGCGCCGGCGGCGCCATTTTCAAATTGCGGTCGGCGATTTTGAAGCTCAGGATTGCAGGGGATCACAGGATTTTCAAACTGCGAGCTGCAAGGCTGCACTGGGGCAAGGTTGCACTGGGATAAGGCTGCACTGGGGCAAGGCTGCACTGGGATAAGGCTGCAAAGGACACTGGGGAAGGCTGCACTGACAAGGCTGCACTGACAAGGCTGCACTGACAAGGCTGCACTGACAAGGCTGCACTGACATGGCTGCACTGGGGCAAGGCTGCACTGAGAAGGCTGCAATGATGGGCATTTAAATGTAAGTTTTTTTCCCTTAAACTAACCTCCTAAAAGTTTTTTTTTTCCTTAAAATTCCCTTCTAAACTTGGGGTGCGTGTTATACGCCGATAAATACGGTATGTGCTGAAAACTTGTCCTGTACCTTAGCAGGACATATATGGTGAAAGTGAAAGTAAAATTCCTGAATGTGTTAGGAATATAATGGGACTTTTCAGGTGGATGCATTTCACAAAATCATTCTGTTTAATATATGTGTATGTAGAATATCTCTGTTGCACCTGAAAAGTCCCAGTATATTTCTAACATATTCAGGAATTTGAGCAATAACAGCAAAGGATGTGGTTCTATAATACAGCCCAACTCCAGGATTCAAAAAAATTTAAATCCAATCTTGGTGTGTGTGTGCGTTTTCAGGAACAGGTAAGTGAAAGACTATTCTTTCTGACTATGGGGTGTGACCATAATCAGTAAGACATACACAGGTACTGTGGGTAACCAGCAAGGAATTGGGTAAAGTTGAGTACACACATCAAAATTCAGTTTAGCGGGGAACGGCCAAATATTGATCTCTGTGTAGCCCTCCGTGTAGACAGAAGCCAATCATTAGACCACCTTAGCATATTCATGCCATCCCACATACTGACTCCTACCACCTTGACCACTTCAAATCACTGAAGTGGTCATTGTGGTTAGAGTGTTCCTTTAATATCTCTCAGAAGAAGTAAACTTGTGTATACTGATTCCATTTCATTCGATCATCTTCTAGATGTGTTAAATTGGGGGGGGTCATCACGAAGCGCCGCGCCACCTCCTTGAAATTAGTTTGCCACCACCCTGAAATGAGTTCTGTCAGGTTGGGATGTCTGCTTTGGCAGCCCTCTCCTCTCCAGCCTCATTTAATACTGAAGTCAGTAGAGGAAGTTTTCTGCAGAGCTCACTTCCTCTACTGTCTTCTCTGTGCTAGCGCTGCACAATCACTGCTGCTGCTTTTTTTAGCAGAGAATCTAGAGAATAAAATGGCGATTTTTGCAATATTTTATGTCACACTGTATTTGTGCAGCGGCGTTTTAAATGCAACTTTTTGGGAAAAGGGACACTTTCATGAATTTTAAAAAAACAAAACAGTAAAGTTAGCCCAATTTTTTTGTATAATGTGAAAGATGATGTTACGCCGAGTAAATAGATACCAAACATGTCACGCTTTATAATTGCACGCACTCGTGGAATGGCGACAAACTACGGTACCTAAAAATTTCCATAGGCGACACTTTGAATTTTTTTTACAGTTACCAGGTTAGAGTTATAGAGGAGGTCTAGTGCTAGAATTATTGCTCTCGCTCTGCCGATCGCGGCGATACCTCACATGTGTGATTTGAACACCGTTTACATATGCGGGCTCAAATTCCGTATGCGTTTTCTTTGCTGTGCGAGCTCGCGGGGACGGGGGCGCTTTAAATTTTTTATGTTTTTAATTTGTGTTTAAAATAAAAACATTTTTGATCACTTTTATTGCTGTCACAAGGAATGTAAACATCCCTTGTGACAGTAATAGGTGGTGACATATGTGCTGGGTGTTCAGTGTGCCCTTTTACCTTTTAAAGAGGAGTGGGCTCCGTCCAGGCCACCTGTTCTCACCTATCCATTGAAATGCATGCGCTTCTACTGTGGAGACCCAGAAGTTAGGGTTAGTGACTACAGAAAACAGGGTGCCCTGGCGAGGCCTGTAGCTTACGCATATATTTGCAAGTGTGTGCAGACTAAACCCTTGTTCTTAACACATATTGTTAGACAGGTCAAATTGGTTGGTCTCTGGCAGGCTGGTAACTTTGAGCTTGAAAATCTCCTTGTATTTGTTTGATATATGGACTCAAGCAGGGTACAATGGTCCAGGATGTCCATGTAGGGTCCCATAGAGGGTGCACGGGCATCGCCCCCCCCCCCCCCATCCATGCGTCCGGCTCCCTGATCTACATACCAGGCCACCCAGGGGGGAGTGTTTTTTTGAAGCATGTGCTTAGAGGCTCTAATAGGCTTCAAAAAAAGGGTGGGCTTGGGGCGCAAAAAACTGGCCTTCAATCCCACCCAGTTGTGTAGCGATAGCGAATGAATTTTTGCTATTTTCACACTAAAGTTCCTTCCTACAAATCAAGAGGCAGGTCGTGAGACCTGTTACCCGATTGGCAACAGCGTCAGGCGATCCTATTGGATGCCTAGCGCTTAGGCGGAAGAGAGAGGAGACACACGGTGCAAGAAGCCGCTGGAGGAGCAGACACACGGCGGGCGGACCATGCAGGAGGACACTACAGCCCGTCACCTAGATCGGATAATTGTCGAATCGCCGACCGCCCAGGGTGGTAGTGCCGCTGTGGGGGGCCTGTGGTGGGTGGGGTGGTGGGTGTCAGTGCCGCCCCCCCCAAAACCTGCCACTGGTCACAGCAGGTCATCCCTGAAGGGATAGTGAACTGTAAGCTAAGAGACCATGCAGAGGAACTGCTCCCCTGGCGCTTAGGATCTGAAATGTTGCACTGCCTGACAAAGACAAGTTAATTAAAAACACTAGGAAAAAACCTTGGGTACTCATGAAATGGTTGCTGAAAGCACTAGAGGTTCAATAGCAAGAGGTGACCAGGCCACTGTAGGCGGTGGCAAATACTGAGGTGGAACCACCTGTCTCTTGTAAACAGGAAGATGCTACCTCACAGTGAAAAGGTGGGAACAGGGTGCGGAGTGTGCACACGGGACACCTAGTGATGTAGCATTCAATTCCTCAGTGTGTTAACCCTTTACTTTGAAACCAACATTAAAACAGTGGTATTATTAGGGACCAACAATTCTAATAAATAAAAAGTAGCTTCTTATGCTCTGCCCTTACAGCCTACTCATAATGAGTCTTCAGGAGACAGGGACATACAGTACCAGAGGCCGTGTCACAGCTCTTGAATAACAATCTGCGGCTAACTAAGACAGTACACAAAGGTCTGGAAAGCACTACCAGCAAAGCCTGGTGCCTGAAGGTCAGATCAACCCTGCAATCTAAAGTCCAGCAAGGCCCAGGTATGGCTTTCAAAGCTATGGCTAAGGATACGCTGATCAGGATAGCTACATAAAAGAGTATTATCAAAGCAAACTATCTTGAAAACAAAAAAATGGCTAGTCGTCTTTACTTCACACACAAGTTCTGGCATTTTAAAATTTAATTGGCTGGGTTTAGGAGAGAAGTCAAATGCCAGTGGGTACAGTACAGTGTGGGTCTACGATGCAAAAGGCTCCACAGGGACACACAGGAAAATGGTTTGAGAGTATAACGTACATGGCATCTGCACTTGTTGCTTTGGAAACATTTTAGTCCGGGTCAGGTTCACTTTAGGGTTTAGTGGTCCTTTCAGAGAAGCAAATAAAAGCATTACAAAAAAAAGAAAAATAAACTGCTTATCTGTACTTGTACCTTTTGGGGTGTATCTCGGGTTTAGGACAGCCGGGAGTACAAAACGCACAGCTCCGTCTGCCTCCACCGGCAACTCCCGCACATATTTCAGGGTGACCTCGGCCTCTTGGCCAGGAGGGAGATTCCCAACACTGCAGCTAAAGATGTCCGCCGAGCTCTCATCTTCCTCCAGGAGGAAGGCTTGCTTACCCTGTCTGATGGCCTCATCGTAGGTCTTGTGAGCCTGGAGAAGAGAGGGAGGAACAATAAAACTGTTACTGTTGTGTAATTAAAAAAAAAAATCAGCATTTTAGAACTTTGAATTTGACCCATGAACACAATTTCATTTATATCATTTTTTTTCTTTTATCATATTGAAAACTACTGATCTGTATATGTTGTACAGCATTATTTACCTTACTAAATTCTAACTTTACATTTTGTGTCCAGTTTTTCTGTTAAATCTCCCAAAATAGAAAGGAAGTACAGTAGAACCTTGGATTGCGAGTAACTTGGACTGCGAGTGTTTTACAAGACGAGCACATTTAAAAAAAAATGAATTTTAACTTGATAGACGAGCGATGTCTTACAATATGAGTAGTGTCACGTTATAAGACATAGAAGAGTATAGTAAAGCGAGGAGGGTTGGTGAGAAAAAAAAACGCTCAAGCCCCGTACACACGATCAGACTTTCCGACGGGAAATGTTGGATGTGAGGTTGTTGGCGGACAATCCGACCATTTGTACGCTCCATCGGACAATTGTTGTCGGATTTTCCATGGACAAATGTTGGCTAGCATGTTTTTAAATTTTCCGCCAACAAATCTCTTTTGTCGGATTTTCCAATTGTGTGTACACAAGTCCATCGGACAAAAGTCCAAAGTACAAACACGCATGCTCGGAAGCAAGGACGAGCCAGAAGCGGTCAGTCTTGTAAACTAGCGTTCGTAATGGAGAATTAACATTCATGACGCGGCAAATTATGAAATGTCCAAATGCAGCGCACAATTCTCTTCTTCCTTATAATATTTATAATAATGAAGCTGCTTTGCTGGTGATACTGATGGAGTTATTGCAAACATATTTTCAAAGGCTTTTTTTTCTAGTGATATCAAGAATAATATTATGATGTTTTTTTTTTTTATTTGTGCAAGTTACCACATCACCATTAGCCCGTAGTTTTTAAGATCAAAGATACAACTATGTTGGTGTCCCTTGTCAATTTTACATTGTATTTTTTTAAATGTAACTGCCTACTCCCAAACTGTCATTTGAAGTAAAACACATAGCCAAGTATTATTCTCCACAAATTTTATTTATTGTGCATTAAAAAAAAAAAAATAGACATGCTATCTGCCAATAGAACTTAACCAAAAAGTGCATTCTATGCATCCAAAAATATAGAAAATTTACCAAATCAAATCATTATTCAACCAAAAAAAATAATGACAAAGCAATAACTCCAGGGCCAATAATAAATAACACTTTATCTCCTCCAATTCTGCAACATGTCTGGTTGATGAACGGCCGTTAAGAGACGAACTGAAAAGCACAAATGAAAAGCGCGAACTGAAAAGCGCTAAATGAAAAACGCGAAAAGAAAAGCGCAAATCAACACTCACCAAACTTTTACTAACACCAAATTAGCAGAAGTAGCTCAAAGGGTGGCACTGAAGAGCTGAAAAACCATGTAGTACGTCTAGTACGTCACTACGTTCGTAATTGTTGGCCAACATTTTTTTGGCCGTGTGTATGCAAGACAAGTTTGAGCCAACGCCCTTCGAACAAAATTCCACGATTTTGTTGTTGGAAATTCCGATCGTGTGTACGGGGCTTTATGCTCAAAAAAGCTCAATAAAAATGTGCACAAAAAAAGCATAAGCTTCTTCAAGCTGAAATAAAAGCTCAAATGCTAAAAGTAGCTTTTTTTTTTTTAGCTGCAGTGTGCATGAGCCCTAAGGCCCCTTTCACACTTGTACCACCTGAAAGTCGCGCGACTTGAAGCAATGCCTGTGTAATCTTGAGGTCCAAGGACCTGAAGTCGCATTAAAGTCAGACCAAAGTAGTGCAGGGACTACTTTGAAGTCACTGCGGATTGAAGCCACACAGATATGAATGGTACTCATTGGAAATCATGGGGTACGATTTGTCATGCGACCTTTCAGTCCCAAGTCGCAGGACAGGTTACACAACTGTGAAAGGGGCCCAAGTCCGATCCTCATCTTATTCGATGTGATTTGGAACCGACATTACAGGAAGATTACCTTCCCTGAAGTTGCCTCAAAGTTGTCTTGAAGTCACATTGTTATAATCTTTTTATGCGGCCTATAAACTGAAGGACTTATGAATAAATGATTGTGGAACAAATCATCTGAGTTTCCATTATTTCTTATGGGGAAATTAGCTTGGATATACGAGTGCTTTGGGTTACAAGCACGTTTCCGGGAACGAATTATGCTCGCAATCCAAGGTATTACTGCATGTCTATGATTAAAGATCGTAAAACCCGATATACTGTATATCCGCAGATCAGTAGATAATTTGATCACGCATTCTATATTTAATTTACAAGGCAACACAGACAACTGTCATGGCATTGTAGGGGTACCCCCGCAGGGGCTGCTGAGTGTTGTAGTCCACCTGTCACCCTGCCCAGTCAGGCACACGATTAGACACTCTTATGCCGCGTACACACGAGCGGACTTTATGGCAGACTTTGCTCGGCGGACTTTTCGACAGACTTTACGAAGGACTTTCTGAATGAACGGACTTGCCTACACACAATCCACCAAAGTCCGTCGAATTCGTATGTGATGACGTACGACCGGACTAAAACAAGGAAGTTCATAGCCAGTAGCCAATAGCTGCCCTAGCGTGGCTTTTTGTCCGTCGAACTAGCATACAGACGAGCGGACTTTTCGACCGGACTCGATTTCGACGGATTGATTTAAAACATGTTTCAAATCTAAGTCCGTCCAACTTTTGAGAAAACAAAGTCCGCTGGAGCCCACACACGATCGAATTGTCTGCCGAAATCCTGTCCGCCGGGCAAAGTCTGCCGTAAAGTCCGCTCGTGTGTACGCGGCATTAGGCCTCGTACACACGGTACGATTGTTGGCAGGGGATTGTATGTTGACAGACTGTTGTCCTAAAATCCAACCGTTAGTACGCTCCTTTTGACAACTGTTTCGGCCAACAAATGTTGTATGGCAGGCTAGTAAATTTTCAGCGGACAACGGTCTATTGTCAGTACACAAGTCCCTCACACAAAAGTCAAAAGTACAAACACGCATGCTCGGAATCAATGCTCACCAAACACAAAATTAGCAGGAGGAGCCAAAAGGGTGACGCTCAAGAGTTGAAATTCCTCGTAGTGCGTCACTATGTTTGTGTTTGTTGCATGACAATTGTGTACCGTTAGTATGCAAGACAAGATCCTGGCATACGCCCTTTTGACAAAAATCAGATGCTCTGTTGGCCAACAATTGTATCCTGTGTACAAGGCTTTAGACAGAAAACAGTCCATGCACTTTGTTTTGTATTTTTATTGAGGGGAACTAACTTGGGTGGGGTAAGGCTATATGGGATGCCCACTTGATTGCAGAACATTTACATGAGACCAACTATATACACTCCCTGTATATACACTCCAGCACAACACTTGCTTGCAGACTATTCTTCCACAACACATCCAGCACTTCACTTGCTTACACTTCCAGGAACAGCTAGCACTGATTTGTAGGCTGGAACAGACTCAACCTCGCCTAAGATGAATGCCCTTTGTGGGCAGGGACCATGGGCCCCTTTAGTTTAGTGACAAAATATGGTAGTCCTTAGTGCTAGCTGTCCATGTGGCTACTGAGCCCAGTACCACATCTTCAGGCCCTGCCAGCCCTCCTGGCTGCAGCTGCCTCTTTCCAATGCCCATGTTTCCACAGTCCACTCCACTGGCTCTGCATCCATCCCAGACTGCTCTCTTCCAGTCCTCTCAGGTGTGTCTCCCCAGTCCTCCCGACTGTGCATCACTCACCAGTCTTCTTGGCTGCGACCTGTTGTTCCTCCCTGGAGACTTGCCTGTTAGTGCTCTCCCCCGCAGTCCTCTCCTTGCTCCCATGCCGCCAGTCCAGGACATCTCCAAGTAATCTTAGAGAGGTCTGCCTGCACCCGAGCCCCAGGACCAAGGTGACCCCCCCCAGACTGGAGAGCTCTCTCAAAGGCCACTGACAGCCTAACACACAATCTCCTCCAGCTTCCACCTGAACAACTCCATGTATTTAAGGAGGCCTGTCCCCTGCCAATCCAAATTGGGGATTGGTCAAGGCTCCCTAGAATACCCCAGACAGCTCCACCTCTTTTCTCCTCCTTCCTTTCTAGAAGACACTAGAATATTTTAGAAAGAAGTGGGAAGCCCCAGTGATGCTGCCTGTCAGTCACCAACTCTACCTTGAGTCACTTTCAACCCAGATCAAAACAAACAGGCCTAGCTACCAGCTAGGCCTGCCTAAATTTGCCTACTCTGCCAAAAAAACTATTTTCATCATCTAGCAACCTAGAGGGTGCTACACCATACATTACAGTGTAGAAACAAAAATAAAACCAAAAGTAAAAGTAGTATTAGTAAAGAGACATGGTGTGGTGGTTGGTTACATTCATTCTTTAAAGTGTTTTTTTTTTAGGTTAACAAACACAGATTCTGTTCCTTTAAAGCAGGGGTCTCAAACTGGCAGCCCTCCAGCTGTTGCGAAACTACAAGTTCCATCATGCTTCTGCCTGTGGGAGTCATGCTTGTAACTGTCAGCCTTGGAATGCTTCATGGGACTTGTAGTTTTGCAACAGCTGGAGGGCCACCAGTTTGAGACCCCTGCTTTAAAGCATGTTACACAGCACAGTGCTTGTGTTGTGTAATTTGACACCCTGTAACACCTGGCTGATCCTGCCTGGCTATACCCTCCCCTCTGCAAACAGACCACGATAATCATGGCTGCTGAGCCCTGACACCATGGACTGTTTGCATGCCTCCTCACATGCAGAGGGGACATTTTAGCTTTTTCAATAAACATCTGTTTTTATGCTATTTTTGTGTGTATACCTTTTTATCTCTTGGGTATCACACAGCCCCGGTGCTCCTCACCACTGCCCATTTCCCTTGTGGATTGTGCTTAAGACAAAAGGGGTTTATTTACTAAAGGCATTTTAAGTGTACTTGGAAGTGCAGTCGCTGTAGATCTGAGTGGAAGATCTGAAATGATGGGGAAGGTCTGCTGATTTCTATCATCCAATCACGTGCAAGCAAAAATGCTATTTTCCTTGCATGTTCCCCTCAGATCTACAGCGACTGCACTTCCAAGTGCACTTGTAGTGCACAGTGGATTTGCCTTTAGTAAATCAACCCCAAAGTTACATTTATTACAAAGAGTTAAAGTAGAACTATGGGCAAAACTTTTTTCTGTCATTTTGGAGGGTTATAACCGCTGTCAGGTATTTTTTTCCCATCATCTCTGTCCCATTGTGGAGATTTCCCTTCACTTCCTGTCCCATAGCTGAACAGGAAGTGTGAGGAAATCCCTTCAAATTACAGGAATTTCTTGGGGACCCCCAGGTCACCAGATCTAGTGGAAGATGGAAGATTTCCCATCTATTACTTTTCTAGGGACAACCCCAAATTTGGGGTTTTCTTTTTACTTTAATTTTCAATGATAATGGTAAACATGACAAATAGAGAGGGTGAATCGCCTTAACGGGGGCACAGACAGCAATAAAAATTGACAAGGGCTCTAATCCCTCTTCACTCTGCCCAAAACTAAAAAAAAAAAAAAAAGTTCCTTTTGCCTTTAGTTATACCATGGGTGCTCAACCTGTGGCCCTCCAGCTGTTGCCGAACTACAAGTCCCGTGAGGCATTGCAAGGTTGACAGGTACAAGCATGACTCCCACAGGCAGAGGCATGATGGGACTTTTTTTTGCAACAGATGGAAAGCCGCGGGTTGAGCACCCATGAGTTATACTTTAAAGTTTACCTAATCTGGAATAAAATGTGCCTAAGATAGCAACGGTAATGATATAGAGGCACCTTGTGCCTGTACGTGTGTGTGTTAGGCCGGTCATACATGGATTCAAATTCGGTCGTTTGAGCAAGAATTGAATTTTGATCCATGTATGGGCAGGCTGTACATCTATTGATCGACTTGTGCACAACCAGGCGGTTGGAAATCTTTCTCCTAACCACCTCAATACCGGGCACTTTCACCCTCTTCCTGCCCAGGCCATTTTTTAGCTTTCACCTGCTAAAAAAATTGTACCCATATGAATTTTTCTTATCTTTTTCTTCACACAAATAGAACTTTCTTTTGGTGGTATTTAATTACTGCTGGAATTTTTATTGTTTACAAAAAAAAAGAAAAGAAAAAAGACCGAAAATGTTGAAAAAAAAAAGGTTTTCTTAGTTTCTGTCAGTAAATTTTGTATGATGGGCACTGATTAGGTGGCACTGATGAGGAGGCACTAATATGCCACACTGATGGGCACCGACAGGAGGCACTGATATGCAGCACTGTTGGGCACTGATAGGCAGCATGGATAGGCAGCACTGATGGGAGGCACTGCTGGGGCTTTTCTCTAATCGGGGCACTGATGATCAGTGCCCTGATTACCTGTCCAGGTCTCCCCTGCGAAGATATGGCGCAGACCGGCACTCCTCGCCACACACTCTGTCAGTGTGAGGTGAGGAGAGCCGATTCACGGCACTTCCGTATGTGACCGGCTGTGGATTGGACACAGTCAATCACATGGTTATCACACGGCTCTTTACAGAGATCGGGGTCGTGCCAGGAGTGCGATAGTGGCTGCTCTGGGGCGCCATCATATAACATCCTCCCAGAACGAGAGCCGCACTGTCCCTCCGTCATTTGACGGTGTGTGGGCAGCAAGTGGTTAATCAATAGAATTGATCGGGGAAGTCTCCCTGCTGTCAGAATACAATAGCTCAGCGGGAGGGATCCTCCCTATCAACATACAAGTGTGTGGACGTGGGAAATGAGTCGTTTTCTTTTGTTCAACACACTGTTTGAATGGGAAAAGAAAAAAAATGACTCATTCAGCTAGCATTAATCTTCATATCGATCCAAGGAGTTCCTGTAGAATCTGTTTGCTGCTAGCTCCAGAATGTACAGGGGGCCTTGTTTTTTTTTCTCCAAGTCATAATTAACCTCTTCCCGACCACCCCAGGCAGATATACTGTGGCAGGACAGCCTCTCTGCACCAGATCACGTTCTAGATACGTGATCTGGCACTTGGCGATCTGCTCCCGCTGTGTTTGGACACAGTAGAAGCTATTTAGAGGGTCAGACCCAACGATCGTTCAGGAGACAGGCAGAACGTCTATGTAAACAAGGCAGACCGCCGTTCTGTGACAAGGGAATGCTGTGATCTTGTATTTCTGCTAAGCAGGAACACGGATCTCTGCCTTCCCACGGTACAACTATCCCCAACA
Organism: Aquarana catesbeiana; assembly: GCF_042186555.1. Taxonomy (NCBI): domain Eukaryota; kingdom Metazoa; phylum Chordata; class Amphibia; order Anura; family Ranidae; genus Aquarana; species Aquarana catesbeiana. The sequence continues at coordinate 946,464,417 of NC_133324.1, read as the reverse complement.
CAGTTAGGAAGCACTCCCTAGGAACAAATGGCAGAGTCCCTTGTGGGCCGTTTACAGCCTTGGCCAGAGATCAACGGGGGATCTACAAGGTCTCAGTCAAGAAAAGGCAAAGGGTGGACTAATCATTGCACTATAGGCCATATAATCACATAACAATCTAATAAAGACAAAGAGTGTATATTCATGACATATTAATGTGTTTTGATGTGTTTGTCTTGTAATCCTCATTACCTGCTCCTTCTCCTGGAGGTCAGCTACAATCGTCTTCCCCTCTATTGTGGCCTCAAAGCTGTAGACGGCGGAGTCTTCATCCATGGGAAAGACAAAGACCGCTTCCACCGCCTTCTCCTCCTTGTTCTTATATTTGAGAGTTGCCGATACGTCCGCCACAAAGCCTTTCACCTGGACGTCAACCCAGATCCCCTGCAGAGGGACTGGACACACACACAGGAGAATCACACAATTAAATCTGCTGTCTTGTAACTTGAGGTATAAATTGGTGAACACTTAGGGCCCTTTCACACTGGGACGGGGGCAGCGTCGGCGGTAAAGCGCCACTATTGTAAGCGGCGCTTTACCGTCGGTATGCGGTCGCTAGCGGGGCGGTTTTACCCTCCGCTAGCGGCCGAGAAAGAGTTAAAATCCACCGCAAAGCACCTCTGCAGAGGCGCTTTGCCAGCGGTATAGCCGCGCTGTCCCATTGATTTCAATGGGCAGGAGCGGTGAAGGAGCGGTATACACTCCGCTCCTTCACCGCTCCAAAGATGCTGCTAGCAGGACTTTTTTTCCCGTCCTGCTAGCGCACCGCTCCAGTGTGAAAGCCCTCGGGGCTTTCACACTGGAGACAAAGCACCGGCACTTTCAGTCGGTTTGCAGGCGCTATTATTAGCGCAATAACGCCTGCAAACCGCCCCAGTGTGAAAGGGCGCTTAGGTGGAATACAGTAATATCAAGGCTTCTTTCTAGATCAGAGCTATCCAAATTTTCTAAACAAAGGGCCAATTTTCTGTCCTTCAGATTTTAGGGGGGGGGGCGGATTGTGGCATTTGGGAGTTGAAATTTTCCTGGAGTCAGTGGGAGTAAACAGTGCATCTTTGGCGGGGGTCAGTGGGAGGAATAGTGCCCCAGCGTTGGGGTCAGTGGGAGGAATAGAATCTTGGATCAGTGGGAGTGCCCCAAGGGCCGAATAAAGGTAAGCAGTTTGGAGACCACTGATCTAGAGGGATCACTCAGGTTTATTACAAAAGAAAAACTGAAATATCACATGGTCCTAAGTATTCAGACCCTTTGCTGTGACACTCATATTTTTAGTATGCAAAAATGTCAACAATTCTGTGTTTTTCTGTCAATATGGGGTGCTGTGTGTACATTAATGAGGGAAAAAAATCAACTTAAATGATTTTAGCAAATGGCTGCAATATAACAAAGAGTGAAAAATGTAAGGGGATCTGAATACTTTGAATCTGATCTGAATACTGAGTTACATTGGTCCAAGTTGGGGGCGGATATTCTGTAATCTGCCGTTGCTTGTACACTCACCTGGCTGGCGGGAAGCCACGATGATGAGACCACAACATGGAGGAAATGGCGGCATTTTTGCAAGTTATCTGAAAGGAAATAAAATATATAAAGTGTCAGATTTTATAGCTGCAGCCCGTGTGCACAAAATACAGACTACCCTCAGAGTCCTCTTCCCTCCTTCACCACCTATTGCTGACTCTTAGAACCCGCATGCATTCAGCTCATGTACTGTATGTCCTCCACTGGGTGGGCAGGAAGTCAGGTAAAGCCATCCTGGCCTTCCTTTCTTCCTTCCTGTGTATATTTTCTATCCACCGGGCACACAAGGCCTTCTGTAAAACGGAACTCCAGGTCAACATATACAACCGATTCAAATCATACAGTTAGTAGTGTACATAGATTTTTTATTTCATTTATTTTTATCTACCCTGCTGCAAACCGTAAAGCCCGGTCACCTGCCCCTCCCAGGGAACAATAACAGACTGAACTCATCTCTGTTGCTCTGCTCTCTCCTCCTATCAGAGTATTTGTACATCCAGTACACCTGATTGGTCCCTCATGCTGCCCCTCCAGTTGGCGCTTTTTCATACAATAATACCTTGGATTTGCGGTTTACGAGCATTTCGCAATCAAGCAATTCTTTTTTATTTTTTAAACCTGATTTGGTTTGCGCGTGTTGTCTCGCAAAGTGAGCAGGATTCAAGCCTCTGGGGTGTGCAGTACCACATTTGGCCAGAGGTGGTGGGGGCGCCGATGAAACTCAGAGACACTCGACAACACTCGGAAATTTTCCGAGTGTCTCCGAGCCTCCCGAATGCATCCGAGCAGCTCCGAGTGTTTCTGAATGTCTCCGGTGCCCCCCGTCCCACCTCTGGCCACATGTGGTACTGCATACACTAGCAGTGCCACTGGAACAGATTATCTGAGTTTCCATTGATTCCAATGGGGAAACTCGCTTTGATATGCGAGTGCTTTAGATTACAAGCATTCTCTTGGAACGGATTATGCTCATAATCCAAGGTTCCACTATGTAAGAATGAGTGGATGAATGAAAAGGTCCGCCTCCTCCACTCATAGAGCGGAAAAACTATAGTATGAATGGAGGAGGGGGGCTGCTTTCTTAGACAAGCTGGAATACAGAGGTCATTTGTTTTTGTAAAGATGAACTAACCCTTTAAGCGGTTTCCACGGTAACAGATCTGAGGAGTCCGTGTCACTCACCTTACAGCAGTTACCTCATGAGTTCCCGCTTCACAGCTCCTCTCCTGGGATTGGCTGTGAGGAAACCTGCAGGTGGCCAATCACAGGAAGAGATCTGAGGAGGTTGTGTCACTCACGTCACAGCAGTTACCTCAGAAGTTTCCCACTCACAGCTCCTCTCCTGGGATTGGCCGTGTGCACATCTGCAGCTGACCAATCACAGGAACAGGTCTGAAGTGTCGTTGTCACTCACCTCACAGCAGTTACCTCAGAAGTTCCCCCACTCACAGCTCCTCTCCTGGGATTGGCTGAGAGGAAACCTGTAGCTGGCCAATCACAGGAACAGATATTAGGAGATCGTGTCAATCGCCTCACAGCAGTTACTTCAGAAGTAACCCACTCACAGCTCCTGTCCTGTGATTGGCTGTGCACACCTGCAGCTGACCAATCACAGGAACAGGTCTGAGGAGACCATGTCACTCACCTCACAGGATTTACCAATTCACAGCTCTTTTCCTGGGATTGGCTGTGAGGAAACCTGCAGCTGACCAATCACAGGAAGAGATCTGAGGAGGCCGTGTCACTCCCCTCACAGCAGTTACCTCAGGAGTTCCCGCTTCACAGCTCCTGCTCTGGGATTGGCTGACAGGAAACCTGCAGCTGGCCAATCCCGGGGCAGGGGGCAGGCAGATCCTGGTCTCCACAAAGATACCACCACACATATACTCTCTTCTGCACTGTATACACCTCCCGCCCGGGTTCACACACATGACAGACATTGCATGTGATTCGCACCCACACTGCTGTGCCGATCACCTGCAATGTCTGTGCAATGTGAATTCAGTCATACATTTGTATGGATGAACTCGCATTGGATTCGCACAAAAAAAAGGCGCTGGAACCTTTTTTTCCCCCCCGTGCTGGAATCGGATTACGTGGGTGTTCTCGCCCAATGCGATCCGATTCCTGTCCAAACCCACAATTCGCACTGCAATCTATGAACTGCTCTAGGGGTGTCATTAACTTTGTATTGACACCCACAGCGATTCGCAGAGGGCGGTGTGAGCTGCCTGCGGGAGAGATGCGATGCGGGAACCGGCACTGGAATGGCGCTGATTCCCGCATTGCATATGTGTGAACCCGGGCTCAGCCATGATAAATGGATTGTTCAGCCAGGTCCCCACATGACTCAGTTTTCCTACATCTAAGCCATCGTTCACATTGGAGAGATTTATCATGCGATTTTACAGGTCAAAACTGCATTACAAGTTACATCCTATTGCCAGCAATCACACTGGCAATAGCGACGCTGCGGTGCCGCATCAATTTGAAAAAGTAGTACATGCACTACCTTTGGCGATTTTGGGTGCAACTTGAATAGAGATCTGTGTGCGAAGCCGCACAGATGTCTTCAAAGATGCACTGACATGCGGCTTTGAAATTGTGCGATTTCAGATGCAGTCGCACGACTTCAAAGCCGCAGTCAATGTGAACGAGTGCTAAAGGAGATTTTTTTTAGGCCTTGTTTACACCAATGGCAGTCTCTACCGTCCCACAATGGATCGCTTTTCAGAGGGTGGCAGAGCAATGGCTCCTACGCATTCAGGAGCTGAACCTGCCACCCCTGAATGCTGTTTTATTTTTTTTTTTTTTGACAGAAGGGGTATTTTCATATAATTAGCGTGCAGCAACAGCGAGCCAAGCGTTCGGCTCATGGTTGTAGCGCGGCCCTGTTGACTTTAACCACTTCAGCGCCGGAAGAATTTACCCCCTTCCTGACAAGGCCATTTTTGCGATACGGCACTGCGTCGCTTTAACTGACAATTGCGCGGTCGTGTGACATTGTACCCAAACAAAATTGACGTCCTTTTTTTCCCACAAATTTCTTTCTTTTGGTAAAAAACATATGACCTGATTGGGCCCCAACGTAACACAAAACATGCCTCCATCCCTATAATTAATAAAGAACAAAAAAAGTGGGTTGTGGGACTTTAAATGAGGCGTGGATATGTCTTTGGAATTGTCTCGGATACCTAAAATTAAATTGAGTGTCACCGTCCCTGAGGGGAAATCTGTATAACCATAAAGAGTTGCTAATCAATCCAATACATTAAAATCAATTCATGAATAATAAATATATAATGTATCATAATATATAATACATAGATCATGCAAAATTGTACCAATTATGTCTATCCATTATAAACATTATATATGTCAACATGATTACTACTATATTTTATTGTGCTTCATTTTGCATGATCTATGTATTATATATTATGATACATTATACATTTATTATTCATGAATTGATTTTAATGTATTGGATTGATTAGCAACTCTTTATGGTTATACAGATTTCCCCTCAGGGACGGTGACACTCAATTTATTTTTAGGTATTCTAGACAATTTCAAAGACATATCCACGCCTCATTTAAAGTCCCACAATCCACTTTTTTCATTCTTTCTTTTGGTGTTATTCGATCGCCTCTGCGGTTTTAATTTTTTTGCGCTATAAACAAAAGAAGAGTGACAATTTTGAAAAAAAAACGCAATATTTTTAACTATTTGCTATAATAAATATCCCAAATTTAAAAAAACAAAAACAAAAACAAAGTTCTTCATCAGTTTAGGCCAATTTTGTATTCTTCTACATATTTTTGGTAAAAAAAAAAATCGCAATAAGCATATATTGATTGGTTTGCACAAAAGTTATAGCATCTACAAAATAGGGGATATATTTATGGCATTTTTATTATAAATTTTTTTACTACTAATGGCGGTGATCTGCAATTTTTATTGGGATTTGCGGCAGACAGATCGGACACTTTTGACACTTTTTTGGGACCATTGACATTTATACAGTGATCGGTGCTAAAAAAATGCACTGCGCGTCATTACAGCTATGGTGATTTGTGCAGGGCAGCCATTCTGCCGCCGTCAAACAACGGCGGGTGGTCGGCAAGCGGTTAATGGGCGAGTTAACAGGTGACGTCGCCTGTCAAACGCAACAACCCCCTAGATGTCTGTGTAAACGAGGCCTTACACAGTCTCCATGGGAACAGATCTGAGGAGACGGCGTCTCTCACCTCACAGCCACTGCGCACAGCTCACAGCAGTTACCTCAGGAATTCCCGCCTCCTAAGATCCCTCCCTCTAGAATCAATGAGAAAACTCTACAAGAATGTCCCCCTTTTTGTTCAGGCCCAATATATATATATATATATATATATATATATATATATATATATATATATATATACACGAGGTGTGACAATTTAATTCCCAGAATGCCTGTGGCGTAGCACTATGGTGGCAAGTCACACAGCTGTAGCCATGTTCTGGACTACAGAAATATGGAGAAGGAGACAATTCCCCCTTTATAAACAGTTTATTCTCAGTTTTTACTGGACTACTGATGTTGTGCTGCAACATTCTCCTCTGGCTGACAGGGAGAGAGCTAAAACCTATCTAGCCTGTTTCATCAGATTTGGTGACCTGTCATAATTTGTAACGGAAGTGACGCTCCGTTGCCACCATCTTGCTACACCCCGCACTCGTCCACAGAAAGGATACAGTGAGAAGGCGGCAAGCGGACATCTTGTTACACCCACCGGAGTCTGGCATTTCACACTTATTTTAACCACTAAACTGAGCTTATATAGTGACATTCAGTGTTTTTAAATCCGTCTGACTGTTTTGATGTTGAATTGTAAAAGCAGCGGCAAGCCTACTGATCTCACAGGTTTGCTAATCTGGCCGAACACCAATGCTTTTACAATTCAACATCAAAACAGTCTTACGGATTTCCAAATACTCTATTTCACTATATAAGCTCTGTTTAGTGGTAAAAATAAGTGTGAAATGCAAGACTCCGGTGGGTGTAACAAGATGTCCGCTTGCCACCTTCTCACTGTATCCTTACTGTGGACAAGTGCGGGGTGTAGCAAGATGGCGGCGGCAGAACGTCACTACCGTTTCAAAATCTGACGGGTCGCCTAATCTCATGAAATATAGCCCATAGACATCTATGCAGAAGTTACAGTGGGAATCCTGGGAGTTGTAGTTTGGGATGGCAGCCATATTATGGGACACATAGACTTTTTACTCGTCCGCAGTAAGCCTAGAGTTAGAAGTTGGCAAGCGGACATCTTTATACACCCACCAGAGTCTTGCTTTTCACAGATATTTTTAAACAGTAAACTCAGCTTATATAGTGAAATACAGTATTTAGAAGTCTGTAACACTGTTTTGATGATAAATTGTAAAAGCAGCGGCAAGCCTGCTGATCTCACAGGATTGCTGATGTGACCAAACACTGCTGCTGTTAAAAATAAACATCAAAACAGTGTTACGGACTTCTAAATACTGTATTTCACTATATAAGCTGAGTTTACTGTTAAAAATAAGTGTGAAAAGCAAGACTCCGGTGGGTGTATAAAGATGCCTTTAACACCCGCTAGCTTCCGAAAAAGGTTTAAAAGCACCGACAAAGCGCCGACTGCTTCTAAACGTCTGACGTCCTGTCAGCGCAGCGCCTAAGGGTGAAAGCACTTGGGCTTTCACATTGGAGTGAGAGGAGAGGCGCTCTACAGGTGCTTTGCAGGCACTATTTTAGTGCTATAGCGCCTGTAAAGCGCCTCAGTGTGAAAGGGGTCTTAAGTGCACCACCGCTTCTTAAAGTGCCCCAAATGACAGAAGAACAACATCAAGGACTTCCCCTCCAGCAAATCCATCCTGCAAGTTCCTTTTGATCCATTCTCTCCTTTCTTTTATTTTTACAGACAGTACACATCCAGTCCATCTAGGCCTAGCATAGTCATTATTAACCACATGCCTACCGGGCACTTTCACCCCCCTCCTGCCCAGACCAATTTTCAGCTTTCAGCGCTGTCGCACTTTGAATGGGAATTGCGCTGTCATGCAACACTGTACCCATATGAATTTTTTATCATTTTTTTTTAAACAGATAGAGTTTTCTTTTGGTGGTATTTAATCACCACTGGGTTTTTTATTTTTTGCTAAACAAATGAAAAAAAAACAACAACTTTTTAACTTTTTCTTAGCTTCTGTTATAAAATGTTGCAAAGTAATTTTTCTTCTTCACTGATGTGCGATGATGATGCTGCACTGGTGGACATTGATGAGGCGGCACTGATGGACATTGATGAGGCAGCACTGATGAGCATTGATGAGGTTGCACTGATGGACATTGATGAGGCGGCACTGATGAACACTGATGAGGTTGCACTGATGATCATCAATGAGGCTGCACTGATGAACATTGAGGCTGCACTGATGGACATTAATGAGGCTGCACTGATGGACATTGATGAGGCGGCACTGATGGACATTGATGAGGCGGCACTGATGAACATTGATGAGGTGGCACTGATGGACATTGATGAGGCTGCACTGATGGACACTGATGAGATTGCACTGATGGACATTGATGAGGCTGCACTGATGAACATTGAGGCTGCACTGATGGACATTGATGAGGCGGCATTGATGAACATTGATGAGGCGGCACTGATGGACATTGATGAGGCTGAACTGATGGACATTGATGAGGCTGCACTGATGGACATTGATGAGGTTGCACTGATGGACATTGATGAGGCGGCACTGATGAACACTGATGAGGCTGCACCGATGAACATTGAGACTGCACTGATGGACATTGATGAGGCGGCACTGATGGACATTGATGAAGTGGCACTGATGATCATTGATGAGGCTGCAATGATGGACATCAATGAGGCTGCACTGATGAACATTGAGGCTGCACTGATGGACATTGATGAGGCGGCACTGATGGACATTGATGAGGCGGCACTGATGAACACTGATGAGGTGGCACTGATGAACACTGATGAGGTTGCACTGATGAACACTGATGAACATTGAGGCTGCACTAATGGACATTGATGAGGCGGCACTGTTGGACATTGATGAGGCGGCACTGATGAACATTGATGAGGCGGCACTGATGGACATTGATGAGGCGGCACTGATGGACATTGATGAGGCGGCACTGATGGACATTGATGAGGCGGCACTGATGGACATTGATGAGGCGGCACTGATGGACATTGATGAGGCGGCACTGATAGACATCGATGAGGCTACACTGGTGGACATTGATGAGGCGGCACTGATAGACATCGATGAGGCTGCACTGGTGGACATTGATGAGGCGGCACTGATAGACATCGATGAGGCTGCACTGGTGGACATCGATGAGGCGGCACTGATAGACATCGATGAGGCTGCACTGGTGGACATTGATGAGGCGGCACTGATAGACATCGATGAGGCTACACTGGTGGACATTGATGAGGCGGCACTGATAGACATCGATGAGGCTGCACTGGTGGACATTGATGAGGCTACACTGGTGGACATTGATGAGGCGGCACTGATGGACACTAATGAGGAGACACTGGTGAGGCTGTACTGATAAGGCGACACTGATAGGGGCACTGATATGCTGCACCGATTGGTACTGATGAGGCTGCAATGATAATCAGGGCACTGTCACAGGAAAGCCGGTTATCGGCTTTCCTTTCCTCATACACTGACAGCGCTGAAGAAAGGAAATGGCAATAACCGGCATTTGTTTACATGTGATGAGTTGTGATTGGGCCCAGCTGATCACATGTTAAAGGGCTGCTGCGATTGGCCCTTCACCTCGATCTGTAATCAGCTGTGTCCGATGGACACAGCGAGCACAGAGTGCGCAGGGGGCGGGGTTCTGGGAGGACATCAATAGACGCTCCTCCCAGAACTGGAGGGCCGCGTTGTAGCCGTCTTTTGGCTATAGCCTGGTCGAAAACTGGTTAATGCACTTGGTCAGTACAGTCTCCTGTATTCGGTGAATCAATCTTTACACATCTGCTGCACTTCATGTTACCTTGCTTCTGTTGATGCTGATGTGGGCGATACGTGTCATCTTATGCCTAATCCCTATTATTAGGCACTCTGTATGTTAAATTGTGTTATTACCTTTGTTAATCCATTTTCACACTTGCCTCATTACCCAACATATGGGATGACAGTGTATTACGTTTTCCTTTAATAAATGGTTCAGGGTCTGTTTTCTTGGACATGGTATTATTACTGATTACCAGGTATTACTTTCAGTGATTATCTGAGATATTGCATGCTTTGTACACTTGCAGTCTCCTCCTGGGTCGAAGACCAGTTGGCTCAGTCTTTATGGAGTAGTAAAAGAAATAACATGTGCGCGCGTTGAGTTGTTGGAAAATGAGTGATGGGAATCTGGAGCAGAGGATTATCTCTGTTACAACAGGCTTACAGTGCCTTGAAAAAGTATTCATACCCCTTCCACATTTTGACATGTTACAGCCAAAAACATAAATATATTTTATTGGGATTTTATGTTATAGATCAACACAAAGTGGCACATAATTGTGAAGTGGAAGGAAAATGATACATTTTTTTAAATTTACTAATAAATATGTGAAAAGTGTGGGGGGGCATTTGTATTCAGCCCCCTTTACTCTGATACCCCTAACTAAAATCTAGTGGAACCAATTGCCTTCAGAAGTCACCTAATAGTCTATCTGTGTGTAATTTAACCACTTGCCGCCCGCCCTATTACAGAATGACGGCGGCAAAGTGGTTTGATATTCCTGATCGGACGTCATATGACGTGATCAGGAATATCGAGCCGCTGCGCGCCCCCGGGGGCGCGCATCGCGGCGATCGTTGTTGCGGGGTGTCAGTCTGACACCTTGCAACACCGATCTAGGTAAAGAGTCTCCGACGGAGACTCTTTACCACGTGATCAGCCGTGTCCAATCACAGCTGATCACGATGTAAATAGAAAGAGCCGGTGATCGGCTTTAACTCACTCGCGTCTGACAGGCGCGAGGAGAGGAGAGCCGATCGCCTGCTCTCCTGACAGAGGGGGTCTGTGCTGATTGTTTATCAGCACAGTCCCCCTCGGATCCTACCCAGGACCACCAGGGAAGCGATCCACACTGGACCACCAGGTATGCCCCTAGACCACCAGGGAAATGCCACTGTGTGCCCAGGCAGCTGCCAATCTGTGCCCAGGCAGCTGCCAGTCAGTGCCCACTTCAATGCCTACCACTGCCAGTGCCACCAGGGATGCCCATCAGTGCCACGTATCAGTGCCCAGCAGTGCCGCCTATCAGTGCCCAGCAGTGCCGCCTATCAGTGCCACCTATCAGCGCCACCCTATCAGTGCCCAGCAGTGCCTCCTTTCATTGCCCATCAGTGTCACCTATCAGTGCCCATCAGTGCCAACCAGTGCCACCCATCAGTGCCCATCAGTGCCGCCTATCAATGCCCATCAGTGCTGCATATGAGTGCCACCCATCAGTGCCCATCAGTGCCGCATATCAGTGCCCGCTCATTGGTGCCACCTCATCGGTGCCGCCTTATCAGTGCCCATCAGTGAAAGAGAAAACGTACTTAATTACAATTTTTTTTTAACAGAAACAAAAGCAAAACTTTTATTTTTTTCAAAATTTTCGGTCTTTTTTTATTTGTTTAGCAAAAAATAAAAACCGCAGAGGTAATCAAATGCCACCAAAAGAAAGCTCTATTTGTGGGAACAAAATGATAAAAACTTAGTTTGGGTACAGTGTAGCATGACCGCGCAATTGTCATTCAAACTGCGACAGCGCTGAAAGCTGAAAATTGGTCTGGGCAGGAAGGTGTCTAAGTGCCCTGTATTGAAGTGGTTAATATCAGTTTGAATACAGCCCTTCTGTGAAGCCCTCAGAAGTTTGTTAGAGAACCTTAGTGAACAAACGGCATCATGAAGGCCAAGGAACACACCAGACAGGTCAGGGATAAAGTTGTGGAGAAGTTTATAGCAGGGTTAGGTTATAAAAAATATCCCAAGCTTTGAACATCTCATGAAGCAATGTTCAATCCATCATCCGAAAATGGAAAGAGTATGGCACAACTGCAAACCTACCAAGACATGGCCGTCCACCTAAACTGACAGGCCGGGCAAGGAGAACATTCATCAGAGAAGCAGCCAAGAGGCCCATGGTAACTCTGGAGGAGCTGCAGAGATCCACAGCTCAGGTAAGAGAATCTGTCCACAGGACAACTATTAGTCGTGCTCTCCACAAATCTGGTCTTTATGGAAGAGTGGCAAGAGGAAAGTCATTGTTGAAAGAAAGCCATAAGAAGTCCTGTTTGCAGTTTGTGAGACACCATGTGGGGGACACAGCAAACATGTGGAAGAAGGTGCTCTGGTCAGATGAGAATAAAAATTGAACTTTTTGGCCTAAAAGCAAAACACTATGTATGGTAGAAAACTAACACTGCACATCACCCTGAAAACACCATCCCCACCGTGAAACATGGTGGTGGCAGCATCATGTTGTGGGGATGCTTTTCTTCAGCAGGGACAGGGAAGCTGGTCAGAATTGATGGGAAGATTGATGGAGCCAAATACAGGACAATCTTAGAAGAAAACCTGTTATGCCATGTACACACGAGTGGAATGTCAGACAGGAAAAGTCCGATGGAATTGTTTCATCATATAAACCACTCGTGTGTAGGCTTCATCGGACCTTCTCTTTTGAAAATTCTGACGGACCTAGAAATAGAACATGTTCTAAATCTTTCCGCTGGAACCAGTTCCTATCGGGAAAAAGGCTCGTCTGTATGCTGTTTCGACGGACCAAAAACGACGCATGCTCTGAAGCAAGTAAGAGACGTAAGCTATTGGCTGCTGGCTATTGAACGTCCTTTTTCTAGTCCCCTCGTACGTGCTGTACATCACTGCGTTCTGGACGGTCGGACTTTGGATTGACCGTGTGTAGGCAAGACCGCTGGAATGGAATTCCGTCAGAGTTCTGTCGGAGAAACCTTCGGAGTTTATTCTGACGGACAAACTGGTGGTGTGTACACGGCATTAGAGTCTGCAAAAGACTTGAGACTGGGGCGGAGGTTCACCTTCCAGCAGGACAACAACCCTAAACATACAGCCAGAGCTACAATGACCCCGAATGGCCAGTCAAAGTCCAGACCTAAATCCAATTGAGGATCTGTGGCAAGACTTGAAAATTGCTGTTCACAGGCGCTCTCCATCCAATCTGACAGAGCTTGAGCTATTTTGCAAAGAAGAATGGGCAAAAATGTCCCTCTCTAGATGTGCAAAGCGGGGAGAGACATCCCCAAAAAGACTTGCAGCTGTAATTGCAGAGAAAGATGGTTCTACAAAGTATTGACCCAGGGGGTCTGAATACAAATGTACCCCACACTTTTCACATATTTATTTGTAAAAAATTTGGCGAACCATTTATCAATTTTCCTTCCACTTCACAATTATGTGTGACTTTGTGTTGGTCTATCACATAAAATCTCAATAAAATACATTTACGTTTTTGGTTGTAACATGACAAAATGTGGAAAATTTCAAGGGGTGTGAATACTTTTTCAAGGCACTGTGTACTGGTATATATAAAAAAATCAAAAGGAGATCATGGTAATAAAAAAAGTACACAAGTCCAACTCAGGTGCCTTTAATTGTTATAGCAGCGCTACTGTCAAGTTTATGATCAGCTTTCATGTGTACGGTATATCACACACAAGGAATAAGCAGTTGACAGATGGTGTGGAAAGTCCCAGAAACCTCAGATAGTGATCTTGCTATGTTACCAAATTAAACACCCCACAACGAAGTCCGTGCATCATACTCCCCTTCGGGGGTTCACACTCACCAGAGGAGCAGAACACACCACGATGAGGAAGAGGCAGATTAGGAAGACTGCCTAGCAAGGGTTTAGGTATGTTTAAACATTTTTTTTTCAAATTTTTTTTTAATTTTTTTTAGGATTTTTGGTGATTTTTTTTTTTTCAGGGTGGCCCTCCACTTTAACAGCAAGGGATTAACTGTGAGTCTAACTGAAAAAGTGTGCTGCTTTTACTTACTAGTCTGGCTGTTTTTTTCTCCCTGCTCTTCAGGGACAAGAAAGGACCAGATGAATATTCCTATGTATACAGATTTCTGTGTGTTTGGTTTGTGTGAAATATATATATATGTGTATGTATATATATGTATATATATATATATATATATATATATGTATGTATGTGTATGTATATATATATATATATATATATATATATATATATATATATATTCACGTGTGTTTGAGCTTCTGTATGGGGTGCACACCCTAATGCAATAGGCTGCGCACACCTATGCTCATCACGTCCGGTCGTTGTAAGGTCACACCCTGTGTACTTTTTTATTATTATCTCTTTTTGATGTTTTATGCGTATGCATTTTAAGCTGCAGCTGTTTTATCAGTGGTATACAGTGCTGACATCTTATTGTGGCAACTGTGGAAGCTCTATACATTTTATGCAACCAGATATATCTATAGCGCTGAGATAGTGGAAGGAGGCCTAGTATTTACTGTAGATTTTTTTGATATATATATATATATATTACATCATTTGGGTACAGTATTGCATGAGTAATTGTCAGTCAAGATATCACAGCACTGAAAACTAGCTTATAATGAAGAGGTGCATACAGGCCGGTATTCAAGTGGTTGATGGAAGCTGCAAATTTAGAAATACTGAGAATGGCTTCTGAAATGACATCAACGCATTTAGTGTATGACGTTTAAGTCATTGGTTTTATGTCTATTTAGGGGTTGATTCTGCTCACGGGGACAAACGATGATGGAGTGGTGGCACATTATAGCCTACAAAATCCCACACTGACAGGTTTGGTGTGAACTTTCCATGAGGACAGTAATCTCAGCAATCCCACAGACAACACACCTCCACGTTCGCTATGGGTCATTTACTACGTGAGCCTGGAGATAAATATGGACATTACTCTACTCCCCCAACACAGCGGTGTCACCCATGATGTCACCAGCACTCCCTGCCGCCCACAGCATTGCTCACATATCTTTCCCCAATCATCTATTGCCTCTAGCTAGACAAGTTTAACAGGCGGTACTCATCTCACGTTTTGTATCTGTGAATTTCATATCTATTTTATTCTGATGCTTATAAAGGTGACTTAAAGAGACTCTTTCCGGTCTCTACACAAATAAAAATGCCATTTCCTTAAGAATGGGTAGTTTATACATCTTTCTGGTGGCCCGCATCTTCTACCTTCTAGCCCTGCAGCCTCTGTCAGCCTTTTTGGTTTTTGACACTTCTGAGAGTGTTGGAAGCCTGTCTCCCCCACTGCATGCTGGTACCTTCCTCTTACCCCCAAGTCAATAGAAGACTCAGCAGTGATGTAGAAATACATCTCTAGGGAAAGCCTGTGTGAATGGGGTGACAACACACAAAAATTTTTTTATGACAGGGGTGTTGTCACCCTATAACCCAGGTGCCTGAACAAGGACACTAATGGCAGGATCACCAGGAACCTGACAGGAGATCCCTAGAGGGGATAAACAGCAACAAACGTATCACAGATGTCCTAACCCTTTTGCTGCATCAACCAAAGCAAAATGTAATGTTTTTAGTGGCTTAAGTTTAGGTTTTAAGTTTGAATTTGTGCATAAATAGTCAAACAAACCAAAATCTTTGATAGTGTAGTTTGTAAAGTCCAGCATAGTGCAGTTTGTAAAGCCCTCCATGGGCTAGCTTGTAAAGTCCAGCATGGGCCAGCTTTTAAAGTCCTGCATGGGCCAGCTTGTAAACTCCTCCATTGGTTAGCTTGTAAAGTCATCAATTGAGCAGCTTGTAAAGTCATCCATTGGGCAGCTTGTAAAGTCCTCCATGGACTAGCTTGTAAATTCCTCCCTGGGCCAGCTTGTAAAGTCCTGCATGGACCAGCTTGTAAAGTCCTGAATGGGCCAGCTTGTAAACTCCTCCATGGGCCACCTTGTAAACTCCCCAATAGGCCAGATTCTAAAGTCCTCCATTGGTTAGCTTGTAAAGTCCTAAATGGGCCAGTTTGTAAAGTCCTCCATGGGTCAACTTGTAAAGTCCCCCTTAGGCCAGCTTGTAAGGTCTTCCATCCAGCTTATAAAGTCCTCAATGGGCCAGCTTGTAAGATCCCCCATGGGGCAGCTTGAAAAAGTCCTCCATGGGCCGGCTTCTAAAGTTTTCCATTGGGCAGCCCCTCCACGGGGAAGCTTATAAAGTCCTTGGGGGGGTAGCTTGTAAAGTCCTTTATTAGGCAGATTTTATTGGGGGGGCTTCTCTCTTTTTCACCTTTAGTTGCACTGCACCGTTAGATTTTTTTTATGCAACCTTTCTTGGTGATGCGTTTATATCCTTATCACTTTTCAACTTTTTACAACTTTCTATTCAACCTCTTCTGGTGATGCGTTTATATCCTCATCCATTTTCACTTCTTACACCTTGGCTACCACCAATACTTTTTAGTACTTCAATCCCCCTGTTCTTTACCCAGCACAGGACACCTTGCATGTGTCATACTATAACTATATAAAAATATACAGTGGGGACAGAAAGCATTCAGACCCCCTTAAATTTTTCACTCTTTGTTATATTGCAGCCATTTGCTAAAATCATTTAAAGTGGAGTTCCACCCAAAAAACAAAAATACCTGGAAAAATTCTAAAAAAAACCCCCAAAAAAATTTGGATATTTTTTTTTTTTTTCACTTACCTCTAAATGCCTGTTGCTAGGTGGTCCCTCGTAGTCTGCCTGTTCCTTTGCCTGGGCTGGTGACATCACTTCCCCCTCGGCACAGGAAGGGCTCCGCTCTGCTCCCTCCCTCCTGTCAATCATCTGGGACCCATTACAGGTCCCAGGTGATTGAGCGGCCAATCACGGCGCGTGGCGCCGCTCGCGCATGCGCAGTGGGTGCCAGGCTGTGAAGCCACAGCCCAGTGCCCACAGTTGAAATGCCGGCGCCGACGAGCGGAGGGGGGGGACGAGCGGGGCTTCGATCCCCTGCATCGCTGGACCCAGGGACAGGTAAGTGTCCAATTAAAAGTCAGCAGCTGCAGTATTTGTAGCTGCTGACTTTTAATTTTTTTTTTTTTTTTTTGACGGCCCCCCTGGGTGGAACTCCTCTTTAAGTTCATTTTTTCCCTTATTAATGTACACACAGCACCCCATATTGACAGAAAAACACAGAATTGTTGACATTTTTCCCTATACCAAGGGATGAGAGTTGACAGATGCAGGCAAGTCCGGGCGGTTCCAACGTTTACAAATATGACTGGGTGCATATAGAAGATAAAAAGAAGTGCTCACGGTGTCTTAAAAAGAACGCTTCTATTGATAAAACACTTACAAGATCCACGTCTTGATTCAGGCATGTAAACAGTGTATACAGCAGCACGCCAAACAACTGACATTCGGCTGTGTCCGATAGCAGCGGGTGACGTCACGGAACGTGGCTCCTCCTCCGGTACGTGTTATGTCCTACGGGACTTCGTCAGTAGGGAACAGGGAACCTATGCGATTGTCCTTCCTGCTAGTTCAGGGGTCAGCCACCGAGGTGAGCGAGCAATCTGTGGGCTCATTCACGCAAAGATTTGGTGTCCCAGAAGTTCCTTCACCCAAGGAATTTTTGCCTATATGATAGTGTGTTTTTGGGCTCTGGATTATTTATATTACCTGGACTTTTTATCATTCATTGCTGATACTGTGCTGCACTGTTTTTATGACAATAATGCTTATCAGCAATGCACTTTTTCAATAATGATATAACATGAGCTTGTAGCACTTCCCTTGGAGGAGGTATATGATTACTGGGTCAGTTTCAGTACCAGGAATCTGTCTAAAGAGACACCCTAAAAGGGAACACTTACACTTTCTCCTTCATCATGCACCTCTCCCTATTACTGCTCCTACTCTCTCTCCCTATCCAGTGGAACTCTGTCCCTAATATGCTCCCACAAATTGACACGGACATGCTATTTAAGCACTTTTGCATCAAGACGGCTGCTCAAACCACCCAAAATGTTGGCATGCAGTAAGAGATATTTTCTTCCCCAAGATGGTCACCTGGAGCTCAATAGCAGAGGACAATTTAGTCCTCAATGGTCTCCTGCCAGTTTGAAGAAATGGCAAAATGCCACCTTCAGATCAGCAGATGTACTGCAGCCCAATACCTGCTTTGGTGCTGCCTACAAGTGCAGTCCTGCCTTGAACCTCACGTCTGAGAACCTGTCAAGGAGCCATCCTAAAGATTCAGTATCCAGCCATTATATCCTAGTGAAAATGGGGACCAGAAAGCCAGAGAGACTAGCATGGAGACCAGAGACTTGGTGGAAAGGTGCAAGTATCCTGTGCTCCCTTAATCCCCCTTCCCCACTCTTCATGCACATGTGCAAGAAAACTTTCACAACCCAAAGCAATGTGACTGGTGTCCATCATTCTAACCAACCTAAAGGCAAGAACTTCACCCTGAGAGGAATGGGCCTGGGACATTTATCACCAAGTAAGTGTGCCTGGGACAATCATAATGTAGCTTTTCGGTTAAAGAGCTATATACCCTTTGAGCCCTTGCACACTGGGGCGGTTTGCAGGCGCTATTGCGCTAATAATAGCGCCTGCAAACCGCCCCGAAAGTGCCGCTGCTGTCATCCCAGTGTGAAAGCCCCGAGGGCTTGCACACTGGAGCGATGCGCTGGCAGGACGGTAAAAAAAGTCCTGCCAGCAGCATCTTCGGAGCGGTGAAGGAGCGGTGTGTATACCGCTCCTTTACCGCTCCTGCCCATTGAAATCAATGGGACGGCGTGGCTATACCGCCGGCAATGCGCCTCTGCAGAGGCGCTTTGCGGTGGTATTTAACCCTTTCTCGGCCGCTAGCGGGGGGTAAAACCGCCCCGCTAGCGGCCGCATACTGACGGTAAAACGCCGCTAATAATGGCGTTTTACCGCCGACGCCGCCCCCCGCCCCAGTGTGCAAGGGCTCTTTGAAATGTGACTGTCTGCTTGATAATGGTTCTACACTTAAAAAAATGTTTTTGGCTTGAAGTACTTTTTTCAAGGTTACATTTATATATAGTTACATAGTAGGTGAGGTTGAAAAAAGACACAAGTCCATAAAGTCCAACCTATGTGTGTGATTATATGTCAGTATTACATTGTATATCCCTGTATGTTGTGGTCGTCCAGGTGCTTATCTAATAATAAGGTAGACTTGTACCTGTGTGTAGGCCACAATGCTAACCTCTCACAGAGACACCAGAAACAAAAAACTAGGTCATTTACAAGGAAGCAGAAAACCACAGTAAGAAACAATTTCATAAAAAATAGATTACAGGTCCTTTAAGTAATGGATATGTCTGCATTGTCCATGGAGAGTAAGGATATTGTTTAGTGTCACTTTAAGGACCACCTCAACAATGCAATGCAGAGCACCTCTTAGAGGTGGTGTAGGTAATGGAAACCCTCTATATTGTTTAGTTTTGGGTGGAGTGGTGAGGTTGTTAGAACTTCTGTCAGGTTTTAATTGATGTCTGTTTTCTTGACGACTAGATCGTCCGGGTCACCATTGTCACCGAGACGAAAAGTGATGGGAAATCCAAAATGTTATAGTTGTCACCAGACCAAGTTGAGAGCAAATCTTTCAATGGGGTCATCTGCTCTGGTGAAAACTGTCCTACACTTCTTAGCACTTTTCTCTCAATTCCTGCTGTGTCTCCAGGACAGGAAGTGAAAGGAGATCTTCCCAGCAGGAGACACAAGCAGCAAAACATGAGTGAAAGGGGTTAACCCTTTTCCTACTCTATCCAAAACAAAATAAAATAAAAAGTATTGGCAATACATACACTATAAAAACAAAAAAGTGTAGCGCTATAACAAAATGGGCTGTAGGCCCAAATCACCTCTAAAAATTAGAAACATTGAATAGTAAAGTAAATAGTAAAATAAAAACTGACATTATAAATGAAACATATGTGATATATATAAAATTTAGTGACCATATAAGTGGCAACCCTAGCAACAATGCGACTGGGATTTCAATAAATGTGCGGTGCCAGTCTATATATTTATAGTTATAAAACTCTATAACAAAAGTTCCAGTGAGGAAAGACGTGTTTCAATCCAAGCGTAAAAAAAAATCTGTGACTGTGATCGAACCACCACCATGAGAAGAGGAGGCTTACCGGAGTGTTTGAACACGTCAGAACATATGCTCTGCGTGTCATACAAGCTTTAAATATGATGAGTAGATGCAGGAAATATGGATTTCTCTGTGCTGAAGACTCCCCCGCTCACATCCAAATAGGAACGCGTGGAAATTGGCCTCCCACATGTAGTGGTACTCCGGCATTTCACAGATGTGAAGGGGCAAAGGGAGAAGAAAAAAGGGACCCAAATAGTGTAATTCCGTATAACAAAGTATAAGTAAAGTATATTAATATAAAGTATATTAAAAATGAATTAAAAACACTCACATGATTGTAGATAGAAAAGCGCTTATATTGAATCAAAAGGCATTTATATATAAATATATAGACTGGCACCGCACATTTATTGAAATCCCAGTCGCATTGTTGCTAGGGTTGCCACTTATATGGTCACTAAATTTTATATATATCACATATGTTTCATTTGTAATGTCAGTTTTTATGTCACTATTTACTTTACTATTCAATGTTTCTAATTTTTAGAGGTGATTTGGGCCTACAGCCCATTTTGTTATAGCGCTACACTTTTTTGTTTTTATTTTATCTCTGCCATTTATCCAATTTGGTGTGTTAGCTGCTTGACATTAGGGGCAGCGCGGAAATATTTTCTACAATACATGCACTATAATAGGTTTGTGAGGTGCTCATGTGAGATGTTAATTTTTTCTCTGCCCTTCTTCCTCCCTCTCTCTCTATTTCTCCTTTTCTTTCTCCCTCTCTTCCTCTTTCTCCTTTTTTTCTCCCTCTCTTCCTCTTTCTCCTTTTCCTTCTCCCTCTCTTCCTCTTTCTCCTTTTCTTTCTCCCTCTTTCTCCTTTTCTTTCTCCCTCTCTTCCTCTTTCTCCTTTTCTTTCTCGTCCCCCCTCTCCCCTCTCTCTCTCCCTCTCTCTCTCCCTCTCCCCCCTCCCTCTCTCTCTCCCTCTCTCTCTCCCTCTCCCCCCTCCCTCTCTCTCTCTCCCTCTCTCCTTCTCCCCCCTCCCTCTCTCTCTCCCTCTCTCTCTCCCTCTCTCTCCCCCTCTCTCTCTCTCTCGCTCCCTCTCTCTCCCCCTCTCCCTCTCTCATAAATTTGCAGCACCTGTCTATATGCAGTGTATAGAACACATGTATGATGTATACGGTACCTGCGTACAGTACGATGTTTCCTCTTCTGCTCTCTGTCTCACTCTTCCTGGTGTGCTGGGAGTGTGATGATCTCTGTGTAGTCAATGTGGGGAGTGTCCTGCAGGGGGGGGAGGAAGGAACATAGAGGGGGGCGTAGTACAAGATCCATGACTCTGATTACTGTACGGTCTGGTTTACCAGCAGTGTTTGGCATGGTGCCAACAATCCATCCCCACGTGACAGGTTATAACTGTAAAAAAAAAAATGGTATCACTCACAGATGGGAAGTATTAGGATTGTAAAGTGCAGCCCCAAGCAATACATAATGGTACTAAACCCAAAAGCAGACATTTAATACATTGTAGCTTACCAATTCTTGGATGTAATGGCTGCATTCGTTTTCTCTTTAGACTTTCTTTCTTTTATTTTTAGCTGGTGATCCAGCCGGTAAATCTGTTTTTTCAACAGGACAAGCTCTCCTGTAGAGGAGGTGTGTGCTGCATTTTTACTAAATATCTTTATGTTTCCCTCTGTACAGAGCTCTTTGTTGATTGGACACAGCCGATCAGCAGGTCCCAGGCATAAATCATTGGACGGGACCTTCTGACGAAATCCCGCTGTGTCTAATCACAGCGTGTGTCAGCACGGGGACACACGTGTGAGCATCCTCAACTCAGGAAGAGGCTAACGGTAGTCGGGTACGGGTCTGTATAGGCCGCCCATCCAAAGTACATTGCAGGCGGGTGCTCCGCCCCTCTGTTAAAGTGAGACTGCTAAATAATGATCAGAGAATGCAGTGAAATTTGATTTTACCCAAATTGTTTGAATAAAAAAAAGTAGACAAAACTGTGAAATGTATTGAAGTGAATGGAGGGGGGGGCAGGTTTGATGGAGGTTTTAACTGTCACCTAAATGGTATCAGGAGCTGGGCACACCTTTGCTAAAAAATAAAGTTAAAAATAGGTGGAGCAGAGGAAGCCTTTTAATATGACTTCGAGTACAGTATGGGAAATCCTTTAACTTTCGCTTCCAGTTCTGGTTTTGTGTTTTAATGTTTTAACCACTTCAAGCCCCCTTAATGACCAGACCATTTTTTTTGTGACACGGCAATGTATTAATTTAACCACTTGCCGAGCGCTGCATGCCGTTATAAGTCGGCACAATGTCAGCGGTGGGCTAATGGGCGTACTTGTACATCCCCTTTAAGAGGCAGGGCTAGCAGGCACGCGCCCGTCACATACAGAGTGACCGTGCCCGCGGGACCGGCGGACTCGGTGTCCACTGGTCTTCCAGCGATCGTGTCACGAAGCCGCAGAATGGGGAAGTTTCCCCGTTCTGCCTTATGTCATGACAGAGATCACTGCTCTCTGTCATTGAGAGCAGTGATCGCTGTCATGTGAGTTGAAGCCCATCCCCCCACAGTTAGAATCACTCCCTAGGACACACTTAACCCCTTCATCGCCCCCTAGTGGTTAACCCCTTCCCTGCCAGTGTCATTTACACAGTAATCGGTGCATTTTTATAGCACTGATCGCTCTATAAATGACAATGGTCCCAAAATAGTGTCAAAAGTGTCCGATGTGTCCGCCATAATGTCCCAGTCCCGATAAAAATAGCAGATCACCTCCATTACTAATAAAAAAAAGAATAATAAAAATGCCATAAACTATCCCCTATTTTGTAGACGCTATATGTAGAATACATACTGGCCTAAACTGATGAAAAAAATCGTTTTTTTATATATTTTTAGTTGGGCTGCGGAAATTAACGATTAATTCCTCGATTAATCGTTAATTTTTTTGATTGGTAGGCTGCCTGCCCTGGGGCCACTTTGGGCCAAGCTGTGGCTGCAGCACAGCCCTCCACTCCCTACTCCTCCACTATATGTCATACACAGTCTGCGGGCATCTCCCGCTGTGTGTCTCCGAGCTGAGTGTGAAAACTTTGGCAGCGTTGTGTGAAAAGTCCCGCCCTCCTCCTAGATCAGCTTGTGTGATAGACACAGTGTTCTGTCTATCACACGAGCTGATCTAGGAGGAGGGCGGGACTTTTCTCACAGTGCATCCAAGGTTTTCACACTCAGCTCCGAGACACACAGCGTGAGATGCCCGCAGACTGTGTGATCCAGGCACAGGTACTGACTACAGTGAGGCTGCGATTATGGGCACAGTGAGACTGCATTATGGGCATGGTGAGACTGCATTATGGGCACAGTGAGACTGCATTATGGGCACGGTGAGGCTGCCATTATAGGCATGGCGAGGCTGCGATTATGGGCACGGTGAGACAGCATTATGGGCACAGTGAGGCTGCGATTATGGGCACGATGAGGCTGCAATTATGGGCACGGTGAGACTGCATTATGGGATCGGTGAGGCTGCGATTATGGGCACAGTAAGTCTGATATTATGGGCATGATGAGACTGCATTATGGCCACGGTAAGGCTGCAATTATGGGCACGGTAAGGTTGCAAATATGTGCACGGTGATACTGCGATTATGGACACGGTGAGACTGCGATTATGGGAACAGTGAGGCTACGATTATGGGCATGGTAAGTCTGAGATTATGGCATGGTGAGACTGCATTATGGGCACGGTAAGGCTGCGATTATGAGCACAGTAAGGCTGTGATTATGGGCACGGTAAGGCTGAGTTTATGACATGTGACGTCCTAGCCATGCCCCGCTATGGCCGGCTTCGGCCGTTGCCATAACAATGGTGCTAAATCAGCTAAAAGTAGTTGGATCTGTATGTGCGTTATAATTAATCAAAATTAGTCGATTAATCGATTTTAAAAAAATCAATTAATCGAACACGAAAATTTTAATCAGTAACAGCCCTAATTTTTGGGGATATTTATTATAGCAAAAACTAAGAGTTTTTTTCAAAATTAAAAACAGAATCTGTTGCGCTTAATAAAACATATAGTAGAAGCTGCTGACACAAAAATTGCTGGCTACAATTGAAGAGATATCAATAGGAATGGTGCAGCGCTAAAAAATATTAATGTAAAAATGTCCCAATAAGAACCAAAATGAATGTGGTCAAACAAAAGTCCTCTCCGTCAGGAAGAAATAATACTCTAATCAGCGAGATCCATATTGAAAGGAGACACAGAAGAGAGATGAAAACACCGTCACCAACACCCAAACAAACTGACCCTGACCCTCAGTGTATGGGTTATACACGTGTGGAGAAAAAAGGCAGTCTTCATAGAATAAACCAACGATCTTCTAATGGAGTAGCACCAACATATTCCCCTCTGAACTAAATGGAAGGCTTCAGATCTCCTTTTGGTAGTTGGATATTAAACCAAGTATACTCCAATGTGCATATGCACCTCAAGATCGTTGTACGTAGGGAATAAAAAGAAAACGCTCATTGCGCAATCTCCATAAACAAGGATAATTTATTGAAAAGATAAAAGTCACTCACATTTAGTAAGAAGGTATACAGCAGTGTGAAGCGTCCAGCGCTTCTAACCACAAAGATGGCCGCCGTGTCACCGTCCCACCGCGTCCTGCGTCGCCAGTCTCTATCATCGCCCAACGTTTCGTCATCAACATGTGTCTTCAGGGGCGTAGTTATGACGCAAATTGACGTGTATTATTAGGAACGACAGAACTGGACAGGTGGAAATCAGAGGACAGGAAGTGTGACCTTCTGAACCTGAAGTAATATATCTCAAAGAGATTGATCTATTTAGTAGTAATACTCAGTTTAGGCAAAGGACTTGAATCAAAGATAAAAATATCCTCAAAACAAATCTTGTTATAAAACAATCGAAATATGGGTGATCATTAAATCATAAATGTAGAGACGGAGCAGCGGTGGCACCGGTGGTGGCGACATCTTGTGGCCAAAATACAAACTACCATATACATAATGAATGCAAAAAATTTGGATACAAAAAATACCTTACCCCAATGAATATCACTGGAGGTGGCAGCATCTTGTGGCCAAAGTACAAACTACCATATGAATAATGAATACAAAGAATCTTGATAAGAAAATACTTTACACCAATGAATATCAGGAGGTGAAGAAAAACGACCACACCACATGATGCCCAAAAAACATACCGAAAACATAATCAATAATGCAAAAATGAAACAACATAAAAGTAAAATAAAAATAAAATAAAATAAACGCAGGAAATCTAGCTATTGCTAATAAAGGCATTCAAATCCCATTCCACATTCATCCCATATGGAAAATAGGTCCTGGCTTGGTATATCCATTTGGTCTCTAGCTGAGAGACCCCTCTAGTCATGTTGCTTCCCCTCCAATGGCCAGAGAATTTATCAATTCCCAAAAACACAGTGCCCTTTGGATTACAATCATGTTTCAGAGCATAGTGCTTCGATAGACTATGCTTAGGGAACCCCCTTTTTATATTATCAACATGTTCTTTAAGCCTGATGTGTAATTTCTGGATGGTACGCCCTATGTACTGAAGCCCACAGGGGCAAATAATAATATACACCACATGTCTAGTAGTACATGTAATGAAGGGCTTAATTGGAAAGGATTCATGGGTGGCAGTGGATTGGAAGGAATCTAATTTCCTAGATTTGTTAGTGCTAAGCTTACAAATCGGGCATCTCCTACAAGGAAAGAAACCCCCCATCTTTTGGAAGAACGAAATCTGCTTAGGTGGATTGATAATATTGGGAGCTACCTGTAGCCTCAATGGGGGAGCTCCCCTATATACTATACGAGGTAGGTTGGGCAAATCAGGGCCCAAAACCCTGTCTCCCTTCAAGACTTTCCAATGCCTTTGAATAATTTTTTGAATCTCATAATATTGGTTAGAGTAGGCAGTGATAAATGAAAATTTAAAAGAGGTATCTTGTACTTTAATTTTCGCAGTTAGCAAGTCCTCCCTATTTTTTTCTCTTGCAAGATTAAACGCCACATCCAAGGCTTCCGCTGAATAACCCTTTTCAAGAAACTGCTGCCTGAGAATAGAGGATTCGGACACAAAGTCCTCACTGTTCGTGCAGTTACTCCTCAACCTTAGGAATTGGCTCTTAGGTACTGATGCCAGCCAGGCCTTTTGGTGACAGCTTTTAGTGTCAATATAGCCATTGT